>NC_049170.1:157774511-158074511 GCF_009769625.2 Cygnus olor | reverse complement strand
TGTCCTGGCCTTGGTTAGCAATCACCTTTTGTTCTATAGAGAATTTACACAAACAGGAGTCATTAAGATTAGGGATTATGTTTTCAGTAGTGCTTTGGATGATGTTGTTGAGCCACACAGGTGAGGGGTGTGGGAGCTAGGTTGGCAAGGCACCTTCCTTGAAGAGTAATAGATAATGATGTTTAACCAGCACATGGGTTGGAAATAAAGAGGGTTTGCAGGAAGAAGGAAAACTTATATGCTGTTCAGGAGGAAATACATCTATACTACTCAATGAAATAAGACTGAGGGCTGTCCCGTGGCCCCACCAGCTGGTTGTGTCCCCACAGTTATATTGTCGGCCATGCCAGAAGAAGGTGACAGCATCCAAGTTGTCCATGAGGAATGGTTCTTGACATATGCTTCTGTAGACCTGCATCATTCTTTGGGAGAACAGGACAAAGCTGCATCACAAAGTGTGGCAAGAAAGATGCATTAAAGCGTTTAATGCAGGAAATGCATTAAACTCACTGGTTTGACCTTCCAGCTTGGCTTTGGACCCCCCCTTACTTGTACAGACACGTCTGGAGGTCACTCCGCCCTTGGCTGACCACGGTTAATGTCATCAGACCTGCTCTGCTCGTGCTTGGGTGGTGTGAGACCCAGCCCTTTTTGGTGAGGGCACTTCCCAGCTCACCTTGTTGTCACCCTCTCTTTGAAGTAGTTGCAGTGTGGTCAGTAAGGCTATTTATTGCAGTTATTTTACTACTGTTGTTACTTTTTCATGGCTGTAAAGGCGTTCTTGATTTAATATGGAAGGGTTGGGTTTTTCAATGCTAAGAAGAGAGAATAGAGGCAGCCTAAAGAGGTGACTGAGGCACTAGTTGGACCCCTAGGCTCTGACAGAGACTAATCCCATGTAAAATGAGGAAACAAATCTTTTTCTACCATGATCACATAGACAATGGTCGTTAATTGCTGGAGGACAGACGGGGGAAGACATGACATATTACTGTATCCACCTGGAAATTTATCTCGGAGGGAGAAAGAATGCTGAATACAGGTACTGCTTGCATAAAGCCAAATCGTGTTGGCAGGGGGGACATTAAATTCTGGGTATTGCACATTAGGAAGGTTTAAACATAACAGTAGACCAACAGCATGCAATAAAGTCAGACCTGAAAGACCAAGGATTTGGAAATGAGAGCAGCATGCCCGCGACCAGGCAGCATATTGATCTGTGCAATAGAAAATGAGGCCACGGAGTAGCAGACGGAGGTGAGAAACAAAATCCAGTGGATCAGGGCCTGAAATGTTTTAATTCACATTTCTCTGTAATTACTTGGAGTGCTTTCCAGCATGCAGCGGAAGAGCCTCAAAGTCAGGTTCCGCTCTTGATGTCATTGTCATTGACTAGGAAGAGCATCATGGAATTAGGATACCAGAAGTAATCTGGTATGAGGAGAGCAGAATACATCCCACCATCTAACACTGCTGCTTCCCAACCAAGCGAGGGATACTTTCTGCTTTTTCAGCCCCCAGGCTGTTGCCTTTCTGAGCAGAGCTATAGTGAAATGCCTGCGGTGTCTGTGGGCTACGGCGCACTGTGTGTTGCACAGCAGCCTGCTGCATCAATAACCATTACCATATACATCCAGTGGCTACCAGGAATTAGATTACTTCTGCAACATGTATCCCCAGTGTCCTTCAGCAGCATTGCCTTCAGCGACAGGCAGCATGGGTACTGGTTTACTGCTCTGCTGCAGCCTCCCTTGTGTTTTAGCATCCAAAGCCAATTAGGATTGAACAATAGAAAGAGGATGTTGAATGAATGTTCTCAAACAGATCATAAAATACTGGTGGACATGCTTTGTTTGCAGAGGCGGATGAAATGTTGACCACCGTGTAGCCATCCACAGATGGTTCTACAGTGAAAAACAAACATACGCTTGCAGGGCAAACTTTACGTCATTTTTTTTTTGTTTGTTTGGTGGTTTTGTTTGTTTGCGTTTGTTTTGTTGCTGTTGTTTTTGTTGTTGTTATTTCTTTTTCTTTTTTTTTCTTTTTTTTCCTTTTTTTTTCTTTTCATTTTTTCTGCTCTGTCTTCTAAATACAATTCAAATTCCTAAAGTCAATAGTCTGTCCTCATAATACTTCTTTCCAGAAGGCAAAAAAGGATCATTTCAGATCTACCACTGGAAACCAGTAAAAGACGGACTCATCACCAGAAGGTGGAAGGGAAGACATAGTTTTGATTCTATGCACTGACCTTCTGTCTCTTCACCTACTGTTTAAATTTTGTAACCAATCTTCTATCCCTTTGGGTTGCTTATCTCCACATAACAGAGAGAGGGATTTTCAAACATACTCCACAGTCTAGTGAGGTCTTCCTTGCCTATGTCTACATAGAAGGAGTGGAGGAGCAACAAAACACTGGAATCACCACTTCTGTCTGAGCCTGGATCATCCCACCGAGATAGCCAACAGACTCCTTGTCATTCACCAGTCTGTTATGTGGCTGAACCCACCAGGAGCAGGGTGAAAGATGGGGAGGGATATACTAGGGGCAGAGCTGCATCTGGAAAGGATCAGAGCATCTGTGAAGCCTGCAAAGTCTGGTTAGCTTTGGAACTATTTAACAGACAACATCATGATGTAGAAGGGCTTCAGTAGTTGACACAAGCACCCAAAACATGCTTAACCTCTGTCGCACAGTGCTCACTGCAGGTTCACTAAGGGTCCCAGGAAAATGAGTAAATTTGCTTGCACCCTGCCACAGCTGAGCTGGTTCCAGCTTGTCACCTTGCTAACAAAATGTACTGGTGTACTAGTACTTGAAAGCACAATCAGATATCAACCTGCTTAAAGCTTCAGATTGATTAAGCTCTGTTGAATTTTGCTCTGACTACGTAAGACATTACTGTCCCCAGAGCTGATGTCCCCACGGGCAGAGATTGTTGGTGGAATGGAGGCTGCAGGAGGAAATGGATGAATGGATGCCTGTGCCCCAAGGAGGGTTGGTGGTGCGATGTTTGTACCACTTCTCTGTTGGTATGGATTGTCCATGCTGGACATGATGGGAAGGTGAGACACAGAACTTTCAGAACTTTTAACCCAAATGAAAGTTTTTTCAGTTGCGTTTTTCTCAGTATGCTTTTAATCATTGATTTAATCATTGAAAACATCTAATTTCAAACCTGAGAGAGTGAGAAGGAAAATAATAATAATAATAAAAAAAAACCTTAACCAGCCCTTTGATCTGATTTGTTGTTGAGATGCATTCAAAAGGCATCCACACGATACATAGTTTTCTTAAGATAGCCCAGTTAATTAAGACTAAACCACAGAAGTGGTGTTGGGCCACCTTGTGCCCAAGGGATCTGAGGTGTTATATCCTATAATTATTCATATCTTTTTTTTTTTTTTTTTTCTGCTTTCAGTAGTAGAGGGCTGTGTTGCAAATCACATCACCTGTCTCATCACCCATCCCATCAACATCTCGGAGGGCCCTTAGTCACCCCTAGCAGGGAAAGCTTCAGCAAGCTCCAAATGTGTTACCTGGTATCATTCCCTTTCCATTTTTGCTAGTTTGATTTGATTCTCTCTGTGTTTCAGAGAAAAAGACGAGAATTTTATATACGCCCTGTGAAAATTATTCTTCATTCCTCTCTAGCAGCCTGATTAGTTACTTGACAGGCTTACTGAAAGTGTGTCTTTTTTTGTGAAGCCTTAAATATTCCCTACCATGAAATTAGTCCATTACTCATTACTACCTGGTTTGTCTTTACTAAATAATAATATAAATTCCTTTTTTTTTATTTTTTTGTTTGTTTTATTTTGTTTTGTATTTACAGGCACTTAACCTGTCTCCCGTGGCCCTGTTTTCTCCCAGTTTTTTCCAAAGCTTTTCATCTGCATGTTTACCAAACCTTTCTATAACTGTGGGTGCTCTCCTCCAAACTCACTTATTTACATACAAAGTAAGTCAACTTGTGCCCCTTTGATGATCAAGAAGACAGAATGAAGAAACAAGTCCATCACACTAGTTTTATATGAAGGCAGAAGGTGCAGAGAGAACAGCATGGTGGCACGGGACATTGTCCTGTGACATGCAGGAAATTTGGAGGTTTTGGTGTGAAATTGCTGGAACAGTGCCATTGTGGGGACAGTATTTGGTTGTTGATGCACAGATGTGGGCAGATTAAAGCAGTATGGTGGATAACCTTCCTCAGATCCTAAATCACTACTCCACATACTGAATCCATAATTCAACATACTGAATTATATTGTATTTCTTACCCATGTTTGCGTAAATCAAAAGCTGTTTCCTAAAAGGTTTAGCCATCCCTGCCATCTCCAGGAGAGGGGAGGAGGGGACAATTGGCATTAGTAGCTCTTCTTTTATTTGATCAGACTCTTCCTCTGCTTAGCTGTCAACACTTACAGGTTGCCTAAAATGAGCAAATATATTCAATTATTTTATGGAATGCTCTTTTCTGGACAAATGCATGAGAATCAAGTGAAGTTCATATGGTACACATCCTTGACTAGAGCTTGCCCTATGGGGAAGACGTCTTTATGACCTCAGCTGGTGAGCATCCGGTACCCAGAAGCACTGAGTATGCGGTAACCCTTGTAATTCATGTCCTGTGTGCACAGCAGCAGATGCTGCTCTTGACATCAAGCTAACCTTCCATTCAATCTCACTCTTTTTTGTTTGTTTTATTATTTCTCCTTCACAGCATTCTCCGTCAGAGCACATCAACGGTTCATTTAAATTTTTTTATTCCCAGGTCTGCAAGGCCTCTTGGGCTGAACTCGTACATAGTTTTATTTCTCACTCTTTTCTTTCTTTCTTTCTTCCTTTTTTTTTTTTTTTTCTTCCCTGCAACCAAACAGAAAATTGCTTTTCAGGGTGAAAAGCTGCCTTCCCCTTGTGCTTTTACACTCAAATCTGCCTCAAACTGAGGAATAAGCACGATGAATCACTGGCAAAATTGTGACTCCTTGAAGCACTTAGGAAGAAGGAAGTTCCTTGATATTTCATCACTTAAGCATTTTTCTCACATTCACAATCAACAACATTTCCTGTTTTTCACTCAGTGAAGTTCTTCAGTTGTTTACTCCATGTTCAGGTAGAGTTCAGAGGTAGTACTGTGAAAGTCAGTGTTTCACCTTTGAAATCCCATTTAAATGTGACAGAATGATGCAATTGAGGAGCTTCCAGGCCTTCCAACAGTCATGAAAAATGTATGCCATCCTTTACCAAACAATATTCAGAGTGCCAAATGGAATTACGAATGAAAGCGGTGTTTACTGTGCAGGTGGGGTGTTTTCTAGGTCTTAGTGAACAAAGGATTAAACCAGGGTGAGTTATTTCCTCTCCTTGTACAGTTGCCCAAGATGAATCAGCTCCTGGGGTGTAGTGAATGTGGAAAAGGAAAACTGGAGTCTACACCCAAGGTTATAGGGCTGGCCTGAGTACAGAATGTAGAAAGTTTTCAGGGGAGAGCCTCCATTTTCCATTACTTTTCTTCTGCTTACTTTGCCTTTAGTGTCCGTTGGTGTGAGACCCCTCCACATGCTATCCTTCTACCTCATTTCTTCATAGTCAAAATTTTGGCAGTGAATTTTGCAAATAATGCTACAAAATAATTACATTTTTTTCAACCCTGACACCTTCCTGAGTGTTTCAACGAGCAAAACAGGCAGCTGCCTCCTCTTCTTCAAGCCAGCAGCCCACTGCCCATCCTGCCCACCACCAACAACCCTTGTCACAGCCATGATTCAAATGCTGTATCAAGGCTGGTTTTTGAGCCTCAGCAAATCCTCCTTCATTTTTCTGGAGAGGGGAAGACACAGCCCTTCTCTTCACAAACAGGAAAATACACAAAATCCACAATGCTTTTTGGCTGACCAAATGCAACCTGTTTGTCATTCACTGAAAACCACTCCTCTGCTTGCTTTGTGACCTTCAAATGTAAGAACACTGTTTGCTGTCCCACACTAAGTAAAGAAATCTGACCTTGTGACATATCCTACCTGTATCCCTGTTTGGCATTTCTAAATCCTTTAGGCCCAAATTATGGAAGTTATTAAAGAACCTAATTCCTGCTAGATTAAGTGGGACAGAAAGATTGTACTACCAGTGCAAACTGTGTGTCATATCTAGTATGTTAAAGGGTGGTACTGGAGGGAGAGGTGCCTTTGAGTAAAGCAGCTTGAAACAGAGCCTAATTGAAATATAAGGTTCTTTAATTGCATTAATGAAGCTCTTAATAGGATTAAAACAATTGTTCCTTTCTCTTTTATCTTGAAGCTTCTTTCTTTTTTTTTTTTTCCACATAAATTCCATAATTACATCTGCTTGTGCTTATTTTCAATTTTCAGTCATAACTAAAAAACAAGGTGTGGGTATTTTCATCTGAGCTCACCTCCCAAGAAAGAATGGTCCAAAAAAGGCAAACTTCAAAAGTATTTCCTTGTCCTTATTAGAAGAGGTGTTTGGTGTTGTGTATCCAAAAAGAAGGATCAAATGACCAAAATAAAGGAGCAAAACACAGCAGATAAGCAAAGTATCCTTGTTATCTGTACTAGTTACCAAGCAAAACCGTGGTTTAAATAGTTGGATTTACAGCTAGATAATGCTAAATTTTGGTCTCAGTTTGCCCTTCCCTTCCCTTCCCTTCCCTTCCCTTCCCTTCCCTTCCCTTCCCTTCCCTTCCCTTCCCTTCCCTTCCCTTCCCTTCCCTTCCCTTCCATTCCCTTGTAAATTTTTGGAAAGGAAGAGGACTGAAGAAAGAAAAGGAGATATAAGTTACTGTTTCTCTGTGACAAATTTGGCTCAAATTTCTTCTACGGTACTGCTGGAGTAAATGCAGTAATCAGTACTTACTCCAGTGTACACTCGTATCTTCAAGGCACTGAAAGCAAAACTTCACCCTCTGTGACTGGCATAAGCTCCCCCCGCCCCCATGCACAAAGTGCTTACACTTTTAATTTTCAGGCGCATCAGATTAAATTATCAGGAGCTGTATTTCATTAAATGCTACAATGGACCTTAACAACTCAGAACTCCCTTGAAGGCAGCATTCTTGCAAATGTCATTCAGCTTATCAGATTTTTATAAATTTGTACTTTCATGGCATTATGTACCATCCCTGCTGTGCTTCTGAGAACTGTAAATTCAATTGTTGATTTTTTTTTTCCTTTTAAAAGGAAAGTGCTGGTTTTCTGTAAAGTCCCTTTAAATCTATGTATCTCCATCCCCTCATCTCACATACAGTAGTTTCTTTCCTGCATTTCTGTTGTATGTTAACATTAATGTAAAATAGGAAAATGACCTTGGACAAAAATTTAAACCTGTATCTTCTCACAAAACAAATGTAAGGATGGGGTGGAAAGGGAGTTTTGAGCTATTGAAAAATGTTTAAAGGATAAAGGGATCATTGCAAGTAAAATGTAAATGCATCGTAGGCTATTTTTCAACTTTATATCACTCCAGCCTCACAATTACACATATAGGTATAGATATATTTCCTTAAACACTCCTTATAACTGCATAAATTGAAATAATCTCAAGGAACTCACAGTAAATTTTGTTTCTCATTCATCCCATACTTGCACATTCCATATTAGACCCTCTTTATCCGGACTGGGTGGCATTTTCTAAGCTCATGAAGAGCTATAGGTGACAGGTTTACTCGTTCACTTCAAGCACTGTTCTAGGCTGTGTAACAAGGTGTCAGAGCACATCAACATATTGGTGTAATTAATTCTGAGACCAGGAGAAGGGGAAATACTATTTCTCCCACTGTAGAGTTGGAAAATTGGCATGTAAATGTGGAATTTGCCTAAATTTATTTATTTATTTATTTATTTATTTGTAGGGGAAGGATGGGATTAACCTGACAAAAGCCAGAAATACTCAGCTAGTCTACATCTGAAATGGTTGCCTACTCTTGCTTTGTAGTCAGGGGATAGAAATAGATATGTTCACAACACAACTTGTAGGAAATCAGTGCAACGAAACATGGAAGTGATATTTATTTTAAACAAAATTTATCTCAGTGGCTAGCTCTCACTCATACTGTCTCATAGATTTTGCTCACACTTGAGCACCCACATACTATAATCCATATAACCATAACAAGATCATCACTGAGGTGTGTGTATCAAGTAGTCCGGACAGGATGACTTGTGTAGGACAGGACAATCAGCACCAGCTCATATCCTCAGTGTGTCCTCTCTGTGTTATTCTACAAAACAATGTTCATATCACAGAATCACAGAATGGTTTCAGTTGGAAGTGACCTTCAAGATCATCTAATTCCAACTCCCTTGCCATGGGCAGGGACACATCCCACTACAACAGGTTGCTCAAAGCCCCATCCAACCTGGCCTTGAGCACCTCCAGGGATGGGGCATCCACAACTTCTCTGGACAACCTGTGCCAGTGCCTCACCAGCCTCACAGAAAAGAACTTCTTCTGAATATCTAATATAAATCTATCCTTTTTTAGTTTAAAGCCATTCCACCTTGCCCTATCACTACAGCCCCTGCCAAAGAGTCCCTCCCCAGCTTTTCTGTAGGCCCCATTTAGGTTCTGGAAGGTCACTGTAAGGTCTCCCCAGAGCCTTCTCTTCTCCAGGCTGAACATCCCCCGCTCTCTCAGCCTGTCTTCATCGGAGAAGTGCTCCAGCCCCCTGATCATGTTTGTGGCCATCCTCTGGACTTGTTCTAATACTTTCATGTCCTTCTTGTGCTGGGGGCCCCAGAGCTGAATGCAGTGCTCCAGGTGAGGTCTCACGACAGCAGAGCAGAGGGGGACGATCCCCTCCTCACCCCATTGGCCACGTTGCTTTTGGTGCAGGCCAGGATATGCTTGGCTTTCTGGGCTGTAAGCGCACATTGCTGGCTGGTTTTCCTCCATAAGTACCCCCAGGTCCTTTTCCTCAGAGCTGCTCTCAATTCACTCTCTGCCCAGCCTGTGTTTGTGCTTGGGATTGTCCCAGCCCAGGTGCAGGACCTTGCACTTGGCCTCATGAGGTTCACACAGGCCCAGCTCTCAGGCCTGCACAGGCCCCTCTGGAAGGCACAGGCCCCTTCCCTCCAGCATGTTGACTGTATCACACAGCTTGGTGTCATTGGCAAACTTTATCACTTTGGTCATTTTCCATGATGACCTGTAGTTTCTATAATCTTTTCTCTAATATTTCTTCTTGTACTTTCTTACACAGAAATACCAATCTTAATATTACAAAGCTCCAGAAGTTCATCTCATCCCACAGGAGACATCTAAAATTTATCAGGCGAATGGCTGTCTTAGAAAACCTATTTCCTCTTCTTGACTGTAAAGAGAGATGAGAATGTCTAGGTTGGCTAGATTTATCTCCCTCTGAACCAATGCTCACCTGATTGTCAAGGTTTGCTTCATAATCACTTGAGAAAAATTAGTGCCTTTAGCAGTTGAGTCACCCTCCCCATTTTTAAGATCAACTTCAGGGTGCAATGACTTGCATTCTTGAGGACAATTAATTTGATTAATCACCTGTCTTTTAGATTTCTAAGGTCTAGTGAGTTCACTTCATGCAATGTACCTTTATACCCTCCATAACCCTAGCTGCACTCTGTAACAGAAGTAAATATGCCCACACTCGTACAGAAGACAGGATGGCAGGATCTGTGCAATCCATTGTGCCGAAGCTACTAGACTTTGTTGAAGTGTCTGATTTCTTACATTGTTATGTGTCTGATGTAGCTGTTCTGCCTCCAGAATCTGTGATATCTCTGTATAGTGCTGATCTGTCAGGATATGCTAACTCTCATAACCACTATCTTGGATTTCCCAAAATGTCTTTCAGAAGATACCACGAGAGATATGCAAGATGGCGTTAAATCTTGCTCTTCCATGTAAACATCTTAGTTATGAGAATTTTTCTTCTCCTGTACTGGCCAGATTTCCCCTCAATAGAGAGTCTATGCTATGACCAAAGAGATCAGACTTAATCTTGGAGATTCTTCTCCTGAAGGTCTAAACTAGCAGATGGAGGGAAGTGGAAGAGTGTTGTAAACAGTCACCTTTCCTCATGGCCAAGTAGGATTAGGTGCAGAAGTTTTTTTAAATTTTCCTCTTTCAGTACAGAGTCATGATTATGGTCAAGACTGAGAATTATTGAATTTACTTTTCATGATTTTGTTGGTAAAATGGATGATAATTTTCAGGAAAACTTAGATTTTATTAGTGACTACCGGAGTACCTTTTGGGTTCCAGTCTTTCATGGGTCTTACATCGTGAATAACCCTGATTTCTGTCCTAAGATTTCCATAGAAAGTGGTTTCACCTTTAGATTGCTGGAGCATTAAGCTGATGAATATTGAGTTTTGCTGATAACTATTGAGTTTTTCTAATTAGCAGGCTTTCTTGCCAAAATCCTACCAAATAATTAAGATACTGACAAAAGACCATGTTCGCTGACCGCTTAAGGTTCTTTCCACATGAACCATGACCTTAAACACTGGTACTACAATGACCTTTTTTATTTTTATTTATTTATTTTTTTACCATGTCCTGAGTTTAAAACAAACAATCAAACAAAAAAACTAAAACATGTTTGTACATACTGTCACTTACAACAGTTACCATTAGTTTATTTCCACTACTTGCTTTGCAGAAAACAAAGGTTTTTTTTGGGACAGGCAAACAAGGGAAAGCAGATAAATAACTCAGTGGTAAGTTTGGGGGATTTCATTCAAATAATTGCTGTGCTACAGACTCTTTGACCTCAGTGACATGAGGCAGACCTTCAGTGGGAAAGATCTGTCAATAAAGCTGTAGGTGTATTTTTATACTTGTTTGAACATAAGTAAATGAATGTGTGGAGGAATGCATGTTTGTACATGGTTTCCTTGATGAAAAGTAACTGATAGGAAAATAGCATGTACAGTCAGTACCTCGTGGTTTCCCAAGTGAATTAATTAGTGCTATGATTTGTTTTGCTTGTTTGTTTTTAATACAGTTGTGCCTGCAGTAAGGCATTCACCAGTATCTAAATAGCCCCCAAAATAATGACCCTAAGTAGCATTATTTAACTAAAAAAAATGTTTCAACACAGATCAGATCAGATCTACTGTCCTAATGACAAACACACTCCCTGATCTCAAAAAAAAAAAAAAAAAAAAAAAAAAAAGTTGTGAGGAGAATTACATTTAGAAAAATAGCAAGTTTGTGAGCAGTTCAGCTGTTACTGGAGCAGGAGCCATATAAGTGTGTTAGATAGACTGCCATGTTCTTCTCCTCTTGGGATGCATTTGTGCATCACCTTTAGAAAATATACAGCATGCTGCATAGATGTTCTGCAGCAAAATCTGTGTCCTTTTGATGTATGTGAAATCATAATGTCATAGGGGTCTTTTCTGTCAAACTGGAACTATACAGCTGCTCCCTGCGATGTTTAGTTCTTTTTATGTAACTGGCTTGCAGAAGGAAATGTATGTATCTATTCCACCGTGAATGGACATTTCAGCAGGTGTCAGGTTATAAAATCACTTTACACCACTTCTTCGAGTCAGTTTATGATCACTGGATATTGTGCCTTTGGTCCATGATATGGGGCATTGCCATATTGATTAAATGCCTTAGGCTGCTACAGGGGAAAAAATAAGGATATTTAATCAATAGACCTGCACTTTAGTTACTGTTCTTGTCAGGCTGGAACAGAAATAGCTCAGGGAAGGGGCAGCCTCTCATACAATTTGAGGGAGTTAAAGTTTGAAGAAAGCTAAATAATGCCTTTCCAGCCCTGTGAGTGAAAATAATCAATTTAGCAATCACAGGTGCCAAGACTAAGAGCCAGGATCAGTATGGCTTAGGGGTTCAGAAGGGAGTACCCAAGAAGTCATGGCTAAAACACCAGTGGAATTAATGCTGTTCATTGCCTCTGGTCTGTCCAGATTCTGAATATTACATTTATGAGGATTAATTACCTCTCAAGATAAAACATCTTTTTTTAGTGAGCTAGTTCAGGGGACAAGTCTCTCCACTTACGCACTAGAGTAAAACTGAAGAAATTTTCCCCCGAGTGCCTGACTTTGTTATTGAGCCTCATGACTGTGGTATTTTGTTGCCATTGTTTTGCTGTTATTATGTTGCTGTAACACAAGAACTATATCTTTGCATATAGGATATATTTGGATATATTCCCTGAAGAGCCGTCAAGCAGATGTGATTTATCTCACTTAATTTAAGATGCCTTCACTGTAAAAGCCTGCATTCACACTTACAGTCAAAGCTTTCATTACAATCAGTGCACAGAAACAGGCACTTTTAAGAGCACAGTTCGTCCCATATATTTTCAACATTTATCCCTGGCTGAGATGGTCCACAACGATCTTGTCCTTGCCTGTCTCTCCTCACTGAAGAAAAGGAACCTAGGGTAACCAGTTCTGAAGTTCTTCCACCCAATAGACATCTAGGACAAATGAATCTTGTCCCATAGGATATGGGAGGAGGTTTTAATTCTGTATTGTAATCGTCAAGAATAGACATCTCCTTCTGTTACATTTTAAAAGCAATTATGAAAAAAATCCAGGTTGGAAACAATACAACATCTGAAGGAACTAGATGTGTATAGGTTATAAGCATGAAGACTGAGAGGAAACTTTTTTACAGTGTACTTGTATAGTCCCCGTAAAAAAAAGAACTGAGCATTCAGGGTTCTCAGAGAGGAAAACATAGCAAGAATCAATTTCTAGAAGCTGGAGCCAGACACTTTCCAGGTGGAGACGCATACTTCCTTATTTCTAACAGTAAGTGTAATGAACAGCTGGTGGATGTTACCAAAAGAACAGTGTTTTTTCATCAGTGTTCTTCTGATGTATTCCAGTCCTCGGTAGATGCCTTACTCAACGATTTCTCTAAGGAAGTGATTTATACCTGATGCAGAGGAAATGTGTGAAGCAAAGGCGGAAAGGCTAGATTAATTAAGATTACTTAATTATCCCTTCATATCCCTAAAATGTAGGGATTCACAACAAAACTTTTTTTTTTTTTTTTCCAGAAAAATAACACAAAATAGCATGTCTAATTCTCTTTGTGCCAACACAGTGGTAGCTGAGGTGTACTTGGTATTTGCTGCCTGCCTTTATTTATCTATTTTACTAGAGCATAAAAAGGAATCAGCTATTAAGTAAGGTTCTTGGAGCTTGATACACTTCAGTCATTACTTCTTGGGGTGGAAAGGACTGATGTATATATTCAAGAACAAATACAGCTTGACAGCATACAAGCTGTTAAGACAACTTGACCTTTGTGTGTCTGCTCTACAAACAGTAGGCTCAATTAGCTGTAATGCTTCCAGGTCCTGTAACACCATTAGGAAATGCCTTATTCAGCTAAAACTGCATATTTTTTTTCTCTCTTTTTATTTTATTTTTTTTAATATTCTTTTTCCCCAATCTGTGAAATTGTTCATTTGCCTGATCCAAAACTGTGCTGGGATTATTCTAACAATTTAATTCTCTGAACGGTTGCAGTGTAGTGCTGGGGTACCGTGTAGTTTACTGGTAATAATGTGGCCACTGGAACCTTGTCCTTGGCTTCCACTAGGTGATCAATCAGCCATTGTATTTCTTTCCTGTATTTCTTTTATTTTCTTGTTTACTCGGAAAACTGGGGATTTCAAGAGACATAGTGGCAGCTAATGCTAATCAGTATGTCTCATCAGTATTATAACAGTCCAGGACACAGACTGCTGAAGAACAATTCAGTTTCTAACCAAAAGTTTGAGCCATTTCAGTGGTTTCAAGATATCCAGAGAGTGTGTCAGGTGAGATAAAGAGCCTAGGGGAGACTTGCACCCTTCTGGATTAGCAGCTGGAGGCCAGGTGGAATGCCGTAGAGCCTTTCAAATGGACTAGAGTCCCAGACATCTGAATTTAGACCAAAATTCAAACCTCGCTCCTTTTCCTATCCCCCTTGCCTGAAGGAGGAGCTGACTACCCAGATGTATGCTGTTCCCCGCCCCTTCTCATCCAATACCTGGCTAAGAAAACCACACGTCTTGTCCTGAAGCTCTGGTGTCACTGTTCTCAAAAAGCTTCTTACTTTTTCACATCCTCTGTATCTGAGATTTGGGGTTATGTTCCCTCTACCCATCACACATTTCTCAATGCTTAATTTTATTCACTTAGCACCCAAATACCTTTTAAAGTCTTGGCTTTACCTGGTATCGTAGCTTCTCGATAGGAGAAAAAGAAGATGGGTTAATGTGGTTTTAAGAGCTGTTCCCGAGTCACTCTGCATTGATTTTGTGGAACTGTCCTTTTAATTGTGTTTTCTGTCTGACTTCTCGTAGCCTTCTGTTGAAAAACAGTCTTCAAGTGCAGGCTTGATTTTACATTGATTATTTTCTTTGTTGTCTTTCTGTGACCCCTTTTGAACTGTGAACTCAGAGCTGTGACTTGGCTGTGAAGTGTTTTTTGTGTTCGTTTTTTTTCCTGTCACGCTGACTATAACTGTGGATTAAACAACTGAACGCAACAGGCATCTGATCTTTCTCCTGTGCAAACAAAGAATGTTACTTCCTACCCTATATTAAACTGTCATTTGTTTCTAAACAGGAAACATATTAATAACTGACAACAAACTGCTTGCATTTGGATGCTGTGAGATGGGAGAGACAAGCAAAAAACGCGTGTGCCTTATTCAGCATGGTTTGGGCAACTGTCTAGGCGGAGGCAAAGATCTGCATTTCTCATATTCTGGATATATTAGTGCTGCCATAAAGAATCATTTGCTGCTGTATACCTTGTAAAACTGTCTTGTTTCATTTCAAGGGGAGAAGGGCTGGTAAACACCTCTATTCCACTTCAGCGCTGGGCACTTTGCACATGGACTGGGAACCATTAGCATGTATTCTCCAAGGGTAAATCATGCCTGATCAACCTGATTGCTTGCTACGATAAAATAGCTGGATTTGAGGGTAAGGGAAGAGGAAATGTCATTTTCCTCAATGGTAGCAAAGCTTTAGATATTGCACCCACAATATTTTTCTGTTAGGACATTGCAGTCTGGGTCGGTAGACAACTTGTATGCAAGAACTGGATGGTTGGACTCAGAGGATAGTGGTCAATGGGTCGTACTCTACCTGGAGACCTGTAGTAAGCAGAGTGCTGCAGTGGTATTTTGTGACCTGTCTTGTTTAACATCTTTGTCAGTGATGCTAAAGAAGTGACAGATTGCACTCCCAATGACACAGCATTGGAGGACGGTCAGTTGGTAGGCTCGAGGACAGGGCTGCCATCCAGAAGGACCTGGACAGGCTGGAGGAATGTGGTGGCCAGAATCTGCCACAATTCAACAAGGACAAATGCAAAGCCCTGCACCATGGGGTTTGTTCCACCTGGATGAGGTGGCAGATGTTACTTGCAGGAGGAGATTGGAGAAGAAATCTCCTGAGATCTCTTCCAGCCTGAATTATCCTGTGATCCTATGTATGGCTCCTGCACAAGTGAAGCTTTGCAGGGTTCTCTGCAGTGCTACAAGTCTGAAGCACCATGAAAAAGAAAAATAATGCCATTTGGCTTGTTAAAGATAATCTGGAGAACAGTTTTGATTAGCTTTTTTGCCTCAGTAAGTACCTTGTTCATCCGTTGGATACATTTTTGGAGGATACACAAAGTGTTAATTTATCTAGATTAGCGTTTTCTTTGCAACACAAACAATAAGTACTAATAATATGTCTAAATGCAATTATAGCTAATAAAGCACAGACTAGTTTTCTCAGGTTTAAAATACTTGTTATTTTTTCCTTTTTTCTTTCTCTTTTTCTTTTTCTTTTTTCTTTCTCTTTTTCTTTTTCTTTTTCTTTTTCTTTTTTCTTTTTTCTTTTTTTTTCTTTTTGTCTCTTCACACATATGTATTCTCTTTGGCTACCCCAGAAAAATTTGGAAATTATTTTCTCTTTTATTAAAATGCTTCTTTCCTATACAAGCAAAGAATCCAGATACCGCACCCAATTTTCATCAGGAGCAAGAGCACGTTATCAGGTTATAAAAAAACAATTCTTATCTACTTGGCAGTGCAATAATTCATATATGTCATTTACTGAATCTTCAGAAGACCAGCAGGACACAGCCAGAACTGTATCAGATGACCTTCATCAGTAAAGAAAAAGGAGATTTCTTTGGTATTAACTATTTCTGAACCCAGATTCTGCATTTGTACTGTCATGACAACATCTAAATGGTGGATACTATAGGTATTTCCATAACAAGGTTATCTTTATGCTATTTTTTTTAGGGAAAATGGAGATAAGTTTTCTTTTGTGGTCTAATTGAGTACCCAATCCAGCTCTTAGTGCCTCTGAGCTTTAGAATTGCATTTGTGCACACAAGGGTCTGAGCCAGGGTCATGGGTCCATGAGACTATCACACTTTGGGGAGCTCTGAATCTGAGAGAATACTCTGTTCTGTAATGCACCAGTCTTATTCTTGATTCAAACTCAGTCAGGCTCCAGAAAAAAATAAAAATAAAATAAAATAAATTCAGGTATAAACACAGTGGATTGAAAACATCTCTGCTGTATATCATTACTATCTTTTGCATCATGTGAAATGTATAACCCTATCAGCTGGTCCATCTGCACATAACCACAGGCTGTATAAAGGGGTATGCCAAGAAAATCCCAGTCATTTCCACCAACTCCTCTTCATTTGGACTGCGCTGCTGTGAAAATGATTTTGTATGGCCATCAGAAGGGCTGTTGGACTGGTGCCACAATATCCAGCTTGTGCTTGCTGGTGAGGACAGACTGTGGAGCTGTGGCGTGGTTGTTGCAACTGCTGGAGCTCATTCCTGCTGAAAGCACTGCCCGTCCCACAGACACATCCCTGTGGCAAGTGCCTTTGCCTGTCTTGTCCTCTAGATTGCATAATATTGCAAGCAGCAAAATAAGAGGGAGAACTGAAGACCTGAAGGGTATCAGAGCAGTCAAGGTTGTGAATACTGGGTGCCATTATCACTAGCACACGGCGGGTTTGAAAACTAATGATGCTACATAATGAACCTATACAGGTAACTTTCTGAAAGGCACGCAGGTCAAAAAGGGTTAGTGCTGTTTTCCAGCAGTCTTATGTCTCCCGATATTATTGAAGATCAAGGAGGTTCTTTTCTTTCACTTAGAAAGTTTTTTTTTTTATTATTATTTTTTATTATTTCTTCTTGATCTTGTCATCCTCTCCTCCTTGCTACTGCTGGTTACCTGAGCCCTTTTTGAAACCTGAAGCTCCAGCAGTTGCAGCACAGATACTGCAAAGCTGAGGATCCACAGATGGATGTAGCTGTGAACAGGATGTAGAAATGACTTCAGCAATCCCTTCTGGTGCGCTCTGAGAGAAGTGAAAATTTAAATACACTATAATTAGTTTACGTACAGTATATAATATAGGCATATAAAATGCCCACTTGTATTTTGATCAGTTGATAACAGTTGTGCTTTAAAAATATATAAGTAACATATGGTGATTACGGCAAAGTTGTTTAATGAAGCTTTAATTGAAGTGAGTTGCTGTACTGTGAGGAGAAAGGCTAACAAGCAAGATCAAATGAGCAGGAACAGAAACCAGTGTTCCTGGAGCTGAGGTATGTATTTTACTAGCAAAGCTAGAGGCACTGGCAGTGTATTGAAAGAGAGTTTTAGTTTTCAAAGAAAAGTAAGTCTGAGGTTTTCAGCTTTTCAAGTAGATTTAAGGAAATGAAGAAGCATGTCAGGTTTGACATCCTCGCCGCTGTCCCTTCAGACTTAATGAAGTGTCACTAGAGCCTACGAGATAAAGCAATATTTAATCCCGTATCTGTAGCTTCCTCCCCTCGGACTAGGTTCTCAGCTGCCAAAACTGGCAGAGGCTCAGCCTATGGCACTACATCAATGTTCACCACTTGATGGCCTCGTCCTTTGAGATGTTGACTCAGATTGATTTTACTGAAATGCATTAGGTTGTTTGTTTTTTTTTTTTTCCTCATTCCTTTTGGCTCTACAGACTACGATAGAGCTATACTACAGTACAGTGGATGTTGCAGTATTCTGCATAGTGCATCAACAACAGCACTGTCGTTTAACTTTTTTTTTTTTTTTTTATAATCTCTGTGGCTGATGAGGATATGAGGAGAAAGGATGGGCATCTTGTTAATCAAATCTCTGGTGATATTAATAACACTGGCTTTAAGAAAAAAAAATCACAGAGTGGTAAAATTTGGCTTAGATGAAGAAATACAGAAAGTAAAACAATTCATGGTCACTTTTCCAATTGCAACAGCAATTAGAGAGAGACAGAGAGAGAGAGATTGAAAGAGAATCTCTGAAAGGAACTTGCTGCACAAGAAATCAGTGTAACCAGAGCCACATATGCTCTGCATTGCCTTCCCAAACACACTGAACAAGCACTCGAATCCATCAGGTACCAAATAAGTCCGCTAACATTTTGACATGACCACAGTTCAGTCTGTGTAGCAGAAACAAATAAGTCATCCATTTGAGCATTTCCATTTCATAGGAGGGAAAAGAGAACAATTGTCACACTTTTTGTCTCAGTCTGAAAAAAAATGCTGTATAAAAGAACCCTCTATTCTAACATGAAGTTAATTCTAAAATAGATAGTTACAGGACTACAGAATATTAACTTCAAGCTGACAAATAAAAGAATAAATCTGAAAAGATAACATTGTTCACTCACATATCTGATGTTTGCAGGTGTTGGAAAAATCAAGTGTTTTTCCAAAAAAATAAAAAATGAAATTAATGTATGGGACAGTACAGGCAAGATGTTATATTTGTTTAACAGTTATTCGTGTTGTCCTAAGCTAATTCTCTAACGAACATGGGCAAGGTAAAGATCCTCAGAGAGATAAAAGCAACTTCAGCCTTTCGTGATTTCCCTGAGAAATCTGAGAAGTTTTTTGCTTGTTTTCTACTGAATATGAAATGAATCTTCCTCCAGAGAAGCCATTGGAGAGAGATCCCTTAATCACCGTGGATGAGGCAGAGATTCAGATGGGTGAGGACAGATGGAAATACCCTTCTCCCATTACCTTTTCCAAGCAGTTTGCCTTTTGGACTCAAATTTTTAAAAGTCAGTGGGGATATTTATTTATTTATTTGTTTGTTTGTTTTTAATTTTATACTTCCCTTGTGTTCCTTTCCACCTTGTCCTCGGGTGCGTTGCTTATATGCCCATGCCATTTGTGGGTCTGTGTGTCTGGTCTGCCCTGTATAACTTTTCAACCATTCGGCTGGTGTCTGTAGAAACTGCTAAAATGGAAAATCTTCAGTTTTACATCCCTACAAAGTTTTGCAAAACCCGTACCAAGGTACAGAGGAAATACTATTAACACCTCCACCAAGGGAATGGCTACAGGATGAATTCATCCTGTTAGATGTGAAATAACCCACACAACAGAAGGCTTGTGAAAACTAGCTTTGATAGTGCTGGTGCTGTCTGAGTTACTAAATTCTACAGTAAGCTTTCAGATGAGCCACCATTAATGCAACAGAGACCGTGAAACAAATGGACCAATGATGCACACCTGATTCTGCAGTGGATGTGTTGTGGTCGTGGTGCTGAGATAAAAGCTAGAGAGACTTTGTAGTGAAGATCGTGCCTTTTATTAGGCTGACCATATATTTGAAAAACAAAAACAACAAACAGAGACTCTTTCAGGATCACAAACCCTTGGAGTGGCCAGGAAGAAGGGCTTATGTGCCTGAAAGAAGAAAGTCTTCTGCTTCTTTCACTCAACTATTTCCATCACTCTAATAAAAGATATGTGCTCTCCTCACAGCATGTGGTGACTGACATCATACTGATCTAAAATGGGAAATTAGGAGAAAGCTCCTGTAAAGTGAAGAAACAATGTCCAGATAGGGGAAAAAAATATTATATATATATATGTACATATATATATGTATATTTAGTTAGTTAGTTCAGTATCAGGACATGAAAATCTTTTACTTTTTTTTTTTTTTAATATATATTTAAATCTCTGATGATGATGTTAGGATCATAGGATGAGGAGGCTGCACTGACAGAGAGACAGATAGCTTTTGGCTACAAGAATACCTAGCTTTATGACACTAAGTTGGATGGGATGGGATGGGATGGGATAGGATAGTTCAGTTGGAAGGGACCTACAAAGATCATGAAGTCCAACTGCCTGACCACTTCAGGGCTGACCAAAAAATTAAAGCATGTTATTAAAGGCATAGTCCAAATGCCTCTTGAACACTGACAGGCGTGGGACATCAGCCACCTCCCCAGGAAGCCTGTTCCAGTGGTTGACCACCCTCACAGTAAAGAGATTTGTCCTAACATCCTGAATCTCTTCTGGTGCAGCTTTGTGCCATTCCCATGCATCCTGTGTTCAGTTACCAGGGAGCAGAGACCAACACCTCCCTCTCCATTTCCCCTCCTCAGGGAGCTGTGGGGAGCAGTGAGGCCACCTCTGAGCCTCCTTTCCCCCAGATTAGGCAGCCCAAGTGTCCTCAGCCTCTCCTCACAGGACATGCCTTCCAGCCCTTTTACCAACTTTGTCGTCTCCTCTGGACGCTTCCAAGGCCCTTAACAACCTTTTTATATTGTGGAGCCCAGAAATGCACACAATATTCAAGGTGTGGCCACACCAACACTACATATAGCAGGAGAATCATCTCATTTCACCAGCTGTATTTAATGCATCCCAAAATGCAGTTTATACTCAGCTGCCAGGGCACTGGCTCGTGTTGAGGCTGCTGTTGACGAGGGGGAATTTTTTTCCCCCTCATTTGCAAAAAGGCCTCAGCTTTCTGACGGAGCACACATGCAAATAAAAACTGTACCAATAAGGAGGTGGGTGTAGTGGTGATGTGTAGGTACCAAGAGATTATCCATTTAATAGAGCCAAACACCTGGCTATTTAATAGAGGTCACCAGCTAAATCAGTTAGAAATGGCTTAGGCAGGCATGTGGAAGCAGTGCTGAATTAGAAATAAGTGGATCCTAGCTTTGGCCACAAATGTGTGGAAAATGAAACTAAATTAAGTTGCTTCAGCCCTTTCACTGGCACAAACTGATATAAATTGGTTTCATTAAAAATCCCTGACATATTTTAAGGCTGCAGTCCTAACCTATTACGCTTTGTGTGGTTGCCGAAAGCTAGTAGCTTAGTGGCATTTTATGTAGAAAATGAACAGGGGACAAATAGAATTTTATTGCTTTCTAAATGAAAAGGCTGGGAAGTTTCAGAATAAAATTGATTTTCACATCTGGAAAAGTTTGCCTTATCATTAGCTCCGCGCTTGCTCTCTCTCTTTCTCTTCCCATTTTTCACTCCATTGTTTTCCACTTATTTTGCAAGGCAGCCCTGTAATTTCCATTCTCACTCATTCATGTTCCCAAATTGTGTTTTTATTTTCCGAGTGCAACATTTGACAATGTTTGCACAGGGGCTGTTCAGCCGAAATGTTACTTGGATGGAGCGGGACAGGCACTGGCCTCTGCCTCATTTCACGCCTCTGGATGTAATACTTGCAACAGGTTTTGTTGGAACAGTTCCAAAAACCCCTATTTTGCAGTGGTAATTTGGTTCAAAATACTTAGAATAGCCTAACATTATTCTAAACTTTTCTTTTTTTCTTTTCTGGTAAATTGGCAAATTCCACTTTAATAAGGAAAGGGCTAAGGGAGCGTGTGCTCCCCTCCAGTTATCCTGTAACTTGCAATGTGTTGTGCTTTGTGACTTATCATCATAGACTCATAGATTCAAAGAATGGTTTAGGTTGGAAGGGACCTTAAATATCATATAATTCCAACCCCCTGCCATGGGGGGTGGGGGGGTCATTGAAAGAAGGTTTACAAAGGAAAAGAGCAGCTCTTCCATCAACTGCTGCTTCATCTTCTGTGCAGGGTCCAGGATGCTTGTGCCTGTGGATGATATTTTCTCACCCAGAAACAATCCAAGTGTGTTTCTCTTGTACCTCTTATAGCAAGAAATGGAGCAATGTATATTGCTGATATTATTGGCATGAGGTTTGCAGATCTAAGGACGACCCTTGGGCTTTTTCAGGGATTGAATCCCTCTCCCAGAGAGGTGCACAACTGTGATAGCTCCATGAAGTAGGATGCTTGGGAAGGAAGTGGTGGTCCATGCAGAAGGGCATGGACTGAAGACACATTTCAGCCAGTGCAGCTTGCTGACAAACAAACAAACAAACAAACAAATAAATAAATAGAAAAGAATGAGAGGCATACCCGTGTTTAATCTGGAGATGGTGAGGAAACCACCCCCCCCCATGAATGTAGACTGCTGGTTGGAGAGCTCTGCGCACCTTGCTGAACTGTGCTGAGCTAGCTAGGGCTTGTTTTTTTACTAGCTTCCATGTCTTTTGGAAACTGAGGGAGAAAATCCTATGAAAGCAGAACTCTATGTTGGGAAAAAAATAAAAATAAAAAGTCACTCCTAATGGCTCTCCTTGGCAACAGTCAAACTCTCATTTCATCCCTGGGCATCGTTCCTCTGTGTGAGACAGGTGGTGGGTTATGGAGAAGTGTGTTTGCTGGAGTCTGTACTGCCCCTGCCCATGCTGCTAGCTCTGTGACACTTTCATTAATTGGCTTCTCATTAAAAGGAGCACATTCTTTCCTCAACCACGATAAAGCATTATTGCAATGGTCAGCTGTGAGTCTGGGCTAGTGATTACAGGGTATTCTTGGATTTGTTATGGCTTCCCAGCCAGTCTAAAACCAGAAAACTCCCATGCCTTCCCCTTCATTTTGGGTTGCTAAAGTCGCATTAGGTAGACACAATTTTTCTAGCGCAGATATTCATCCCAGAAGTTTTGTCTCCAGTGCTGTCAGCTGGTCATCTTTTACAAGCACTGAATGCAATTTAAAGTGAATAAATTCAGTAAGATGTTTTGCCAAGAATTACTCAGCTCTTCGTGCCGAAATATTAATCAATAATACCTCTTTAAAACTTCTCCTCACTCCAATCATTTTTATGGTCCTGCAATTTACTGCATGGAAGCAAGGTAGTTAAAGATAGAAAACATCTGTTAAGTGGCGTTACTATTAATATTTATCTGTCATTTACAGAGCTGCAAAAGGTGTGCACAGCACTTTCCCGTTGGTCAGCATGCCAGACAAGGCAGCCACTTTCCTAAGGACTGCAGTCGTGAATAGGTACAGGACAAAGAGACACTGTAGTAAGAGAAATGCCTTCAAACAGTCCCATGAATCTTTCTGCCAAGGATGTCCTGTACTTCCTGATTAGCTGCTGGGGGCTTTTAAAATGAAAAGGGAAGGAGCATGCCTGAATTTGCAGGAAGACAGCATTAGACCTCAGACCCTAAGAAAGGAAGATTAATTTAGAAATAGAAAATAAAATAAAGTGATGTACAGGTGTGTGCAGGACACAGAGTTCTGAATTAGATCTGGGCAATTTATTTTTTTTTTCATTTTGTTTTGCTTTGTTTTCCCTCTGAAGCTTTCCAGGATTTAATTTATTATTCTCAATTTGCTCTGGAGCAAATCCAAAATATTTATGGTTTTGGTTTTTTGGCTTTCTGTAATGAATATGCCTATTTTGGCAAAAATAAAATAAAATAAATAAAATATTTCTCACCCCAGTATTCTCAACAGCCTCACACTTAGCACAATCTTAGATGTCTGTAGGTGATCTAGGGTCCAGTCATTACTTCTCATTCCTCTGTGTCCCAAGCGAAGAATCTACTCAACAGAGCTGTTGGTTACTATAGGGTCATTTTTTGGCAAGGAGTTGAATATTTGTTGGTGATGGTTTTGTACCTGCATCTGCTATAGCCTGAGCGTTACACTGCTTCAAAGCATCAGAGGAAGGCAAAGCAGCTTTCCCAGAACAGCTGAAAGCCTGCTACTGAGAAACTTGTGGGGAGCCTTCAGATTGGAGTAGACTTGGGGACAGAGATATTCTCGTGAGCTGTTTGCCTACAGCATATTCCTCAAAGGTGTCTGTCTGTCTGTGACACAGTCTAGATGCTTGAGCTGTGGAGAAATTCACCGGACAATTACAGACACTTCAAGGGAACATTAAATGTGATGATGAGTATGCCCTGAAGGAGCATGAGGAGGAGAGATAGAGGCTGTGTTTGTGAAGACGTAGAGCATGGTGGTTTATTTTGCTAGGTCACACTGAGGAAGGTCCTCTTCGTTGGCCTATGTGTAGAGTCAGTGCTTCACAACACCGTTCTCTACCAAGTCTCGTGAACTTGACCTTAATAAATAAGGAAACTGCACACAATGTTTGCTCCCACATCCCGCTCCGTAATTGAGATAATTGTGCTCGGTCATGAAAGAAGTATGTGAACCAGCATGTAGGCAATTCTAATAAGGGAGTGAGTTTGGAGGAAGAGCACTGTTCAGGCTTCACTAGCTTTCAGACACTGAAAATAGCACAAATATGCTTTTATAACTGAGGTTCCAAATACTGGTAATTACACTGATTATGCAGAGGATGTCTTGTTTTCATCTTTTATAAATCCTTTATTCCCCAACCATTGTAAATGGACTAGGTTTTGCTTTTCTCTGATTAAAAATATATGAACAGAATCTCATTAGTTTCTATCTATTAACAGCAGGAGGAAAGCAATGTCAGAGCAGTTGTGCCTGAGTAGGGAAATCATGCTATCACGTGCTGAATGAAGGTATAGTAGTGTCCAGTGTCCAAAAACTGGAAATGAAGGCTTGAAAAATAGGTACGACTATAGAAATACTGGTCGGTCTTGGTCTTCCCAGGCTGTGTTTGATGAGCTTGTATGGGGTCTAGTGATGTTCTACCTTCTCCAAAACTTCAAACTGTGTTGGAAGTCTTGACAGAGATTTCATTCATGGGGGGATTTTAGACAAGATAATCTCTCTACCTCCCTCTATCTTTCTTCTCTCTATCTTTTACAACTTAAGAGGTTGGGTTTTTTTGTTTAAATTATTCTTATTATTATAAATATTATTTATTTATTTGTTTTTAAGATGTTGTATATTCTAGCCCTACTTATGTTTGAGAGAGATTTGCAGGAACTTTGCTTACATCCACACTGCTCTGAATTTGTTCTTTTTCAAGATATGGAACATTATAAAAAACATGAAAGGTGCAAGGAAAGAATGTAATGGTCTCCTTCTGTCACACTGGGTAAGTTACTGTCCCATACCAGGCAATAAGAGGAGCATTTGCAGGATACTCTTTAGTCACAGTTGCGGCTGGGTTTAAGAATGAGGAGCAATACTGTTTTTGCACTCTTCTCTGGTTTGGCAGGTCTCATTGCTGCTGCTTGCACAGTTCATTTGCGCAAATGCTGGAATAAAAGCTAATTTCTCCTGGGATAAGACAAATTCATGAACAGGAGGTCCATATCTCTTGGGAAGATCAATGGAGGGACAAACACTTGAATGTCACAGCCTGAAGGAAAAGTCTTTAAACCTAGAATTGTATTCCTGGGTTGTTTGGTACCAGCTGGGCATACTGAGATTTACTATGGCTGTAGTGAAGTCCTGGGCTTAAAGGACATTTCTAAAGCAAGCTGAAAACATCAGGAACATCTCAGGCAGGGAGGACACGAGATACGGACAAGCAGTTGAAGCAAATGTCAAGTGCACACTCTGGTAGAGAAACACTAAGAGGAGGATGCAAGCAAATCTGGGGACCCCTGAATAGAAGAAAATCAATTTTATTTTTTCTGCACACGTGAGCACAGGGTGTGAGCTTCTTCCTTTGGGTACACATGGGACATCACCTCCCAGCCTCACCTCTCACCAGCTTCTGCAAATGCAACCAGTGAAGGAGCTGCCATTTGCCTGCACAACGTGAACAACCTTAAATTACTTTGTAAAAGGCCTTAAAATGCAGTGTACTTCTCTGGCTCTGAAATCCTGAAGAGAATGTAAGAAAGTGGATTTCTGTGAGTAAATTGTGAATGAGTAGTTTTCTCTGAACGGTTGTTTAATTGAGCTGCAGCTGGAGCTGATTATGTTTGTTTTTCCTTCAGTGTCTCTCATTTCCTTTCGTTTCCGTTAATTCCTGCTTTCATTGGGTAACTGTTGCTGTACAAAATTTAAAGAGCAGTAAAAAAAAATGAAAGAAGAAAACAAGAAAAAAAAAGTGCATATTTTGGGAGCTTTTTATGACAGTTGTTCCTGAAGACACCTGTAAACTATTGAGCTGAATTGGGCTGCAGCTGCTGCTGACAGTGTGGGGTGTGAAGGAGAAGGGGTGTGACTCATTTTTCTGGTTGTTCCACCACCCTCTCCTTTAAGTTGGGCCATGGGTGCTGTGATGCTTCTTTAGTTGGGTCTTTGGGTCGAGAAAGTTCTAGACTGATGTAGTGCTTGAGGGGAAACATTGCTCCCACTTCAAATTGGGAAGAGACAGGGCGTTGTTAGAGATGGAGGTTGTGTGTTATGGCATCTAAGGAGGCATCTATGGCATCATTGGTGTGTATGAGAAGCCAAACTGCTATGTGTCCTGGGAAGGCAACACATAAATAGGTAAAAAATTCTATCTTATCTTTCACTGTATGTGAGCACAAAGTGAAGATAGTCAAGGTGCATTTATTAATGGGCAGGACCTTGGCATTTGTTTTCCTGCCCTGTGGACCATCTTCTCTGCTTTGCTTATATTACAGAACAGATGCTGGAGAAAGAAGATTAATTTAGCAAAAACTGGGCTAAAAGCCCTAGCATAGGTCTGCTATGTTAAATTTGCCAAACATTACTCTCCTGAAGAAGCGTAATAACAGCAAAACAGAGGACACAGTGTGGTTTTCTGCAGGAGTCCATGTCTTATTTTTGAAAATTAAGTTACTTTGCTTTTCTAACCCCCCGCCCTTTTTTTTTTTTTTTTGATCCCATATCATACCCAAGGGAGTACTCTTTGATTGTCTATGACTTTCAAAGCTCCATCTTCTGTAAGCATAGTTCTTTTAGTAAAGACATGGAGAGAAAAATCCTCCAGAGGATTTCAGAAGTATGGCAAAAGCAAAATCTTGGTTGTTCTGAGAGAGGAAAATAAAAGATATTAATATGCTTCTGGTCACTGATTCCCGTATGGACTGCACAAGTCTATTTTTTTTTTTCTGGAAAAAGAGAGCTCCTTGCTCGTTTATTGTATGTCACCTCTCTCCTCCACCCCAAAAACATTTCTCCTTGGCATCTGTCAACTTCTGAGGGCCACAGACAGCTAGCAGTCTGCATCTTGTGTTGTTTAACAATTATTATGTAGGGAGACTAAGATGGAGGTCTCTGCTACTTTCTTCTGTGCATGGTGATTCATTTCCCGTCATAAGCATTTTTTCTTCACCTCCAGTAAAAATGTCTTATGTCTTGCTCTTCTGAATTTCCTTTCTTTGGATGTCAGGTTTTGTCAGCCTATGCCATTCTCCTTAATGCTGCAAAAATACCCTGTGGCTGAATTCCCAAGATCACCTCTACGAAAAATAGTCACGCAGCCATTCTTTACGTTAAGTATTTTTGCTGTCAACAGCTGTTTCTCAACCACTTCAGTGTCATTAAATGTACCTGAACACACAAAACCAAAATGAGCCCAGTTTTCCCTTGAGTTTAAGTCAATCCTATTTTTCTCAGTCATGCAATACTAAACAGATAACCAGGGTCTACAGTATGTCACAGTACCACATGGTAGCATGACAGCCTTGTGAAAAGATATCCTGTTTTAGTATTGCAACTGTGACTGTTTGCCACGTCTTTTAGCCTACCCTTGATAGCACACGCATTCAGTAAGAGGTGTCTGTGGAACAAGGTGGTAGCCTGGTCTTGGTCATAGTTCTAGAAGGAAGCTTGAGGAGAAGCAATTTAGGACCAAGTCACTTTAAATTACCCTTGATCAAATTTCTGTTCTTTGGGACTACATTATATCCTGGTTTCCTACATAGCTTTTCTGAAGCTCTTGTTACAAATGGAACTTTCCCCTGGTGGTCAATGCTCTTAAAAAGCAGAGTTCCTTGGGGCAGCATCCCTTTCTTTCCTCCAACTTGTAGTGGCACAACATGTGTGGTATTTTAATAGCACTGAATTAATAATTGTGGGTCCATATCAAAACACTTTATTTTCCCCCAGTAATTGTGCCGAAGCGCTTATATGTGTAATAGAATAATGCTTCCTTACTTTGGTTTTAAGGAAAAATTCTGCCTTAAGCACAGATTCCGTGCTACTCTGCTTCTTGTGGAGTATCACCAACTCTTTGCATGGAATTAAAAGTCAAGGTAGAATTAGCCTTCAAATTCACAGCACCCAGACCGTCCAGCCTTCAATTGTTGATTATCCCATCCACATGGTGCAAGTATGTTCTCCAGGAGTATAACAAGGACCGTATTTTGTTGCAACCCCTTATTAAAACATCACCTACCAGCTATCACTCCAGTGCAAAGTCTCAACTAATTGGTAACTCGAAGAAAAAAAAGCCTGCCTTGTACTGCTCCTTGGGGATCCAGAAACTGGAAGGGTTAATTTGTGCTTTCTGTCTGAGCTAGAGGAAAATCTTGTTTAGCTTTCTTTATGAGAGAGAAGCCAGTGCATCAATCCATGGCACCTCCTAGTCTGCTTGACATCCTGCTTTTTGTAATGAATACATTTCCTGCATTGCTGCATACTTCTCCCAGTGTAGATATCTATGATTAATATGCCTTGTCTTTTATAAACAAACCTAATGCAAAGCCAATAATGTGAGTCTCATTTCTTTACTGCCAGCCCACAGCTCAGCTTTGTTTGAATATATATGTAAAGGAAGAAAAATGAATGTTCACTCAAGCTTGGGAGCTGGAGCCATAACAAATTTATGGGATGAAAAACGCACATCAGTGTGAGGCAAATACAGCCTGGGAAGGTCTCTGCTTTGCTTCACCCTGTATTTTACCTTTTTATAGTAAGAAAACTGCGCTGTGCACCCAGCCAACAGATGTCATGCCATGCAAGCACACTGCAACTTGCTGAAGTACCTGGTAAGCTTTTATCACTGACTGGATTCAATTATAGTATCAGAAATGATGAAAGCAAAAGTAACTGCTGTGATCACGTCAACTGGACATCAGCCAGTGGATTTCACCCAGATCAGGTTTCTCTTGAACTAATTTACCTCAGAAGAAGAGGTATAGGGAGGAATTGCAGTTTTGAATCTTTAATCACGAGAGGGACGACCACAACTTTCATCCTGTTGCTCCTGTGGTAATCCCTTCAGTGCTCAAAATTCACATCAGATTTCAAATGTGAAGTTATCCGTCTTAGGGTGCAACCATGGGATTTTACTGTTCACTTACATGCTCAATCAAAGGCCTTATTAACAAAGTCAAGTTCCCCAAGCAGCTGTGTGCTGGGGCCATGACAGACCTCAGTTTCTCTTTGATGGGAAAAATTGATGCAACTTCCAGATTTCCAGAACCTGCCCTAAGAGACCAGATGTGTTGGTTCCTTTTTTTTTTCTTTTTTTTTTTTTTTTGGGGGGGGGGAGCTGGTTGTTTGCTTGCTTGCTTTCTTGTCTTTTCTTCTCCCTTTTCCCTTTCCCTTTTGTTTCTCTTTCTTTCAACCACTGTCTTTGAGTTACACTTCTGAGTTTTTCTGGACTCCCTCCTGTTTGTCAAAACCTCTCATGGTTTGGACATGGATCTGTGGATCTCAGCACTTCAACAGTGAATGCTACTATCAAACGCTTCTCATTCCTACTTGGGCATCCCACATTCCAGCCTTCATGTCCTTATGGTAACTCCTGTTGACCTGATCATTCATTCTGACCCCTAAGCATTTATAGAGTCACCCAGGCAAAAATCACCATCATCACCCATCTTATTGGTATGGCCTGAATTTTGTAATCTTCTGTGTGTGGGTTTCCATTTGGCCCTGTTGAATTCTTTCATCTTATGGAGGTCTTCTGAACCTTCTGCAAGAGGGATCACGCAAGGAGTCAAGTCCAACATGATAGATTTGCCATCTTACTAACAGAAATACCAAATGGGGCAGTCTGTCTGTAGAAAAAACACAGAGGCTCTCTCTTGTGCTGTATTTCCCTAGTTAGTTGAACAGCCTAAGACCAGTGTGCTTGGGCAGCCTTTGATTCATACTGTATGCACCATGGGGTTGCGTTGCACCAGTTCAGACATTCATTTTATAATAACATAATTAGCGTCACCACACAACATAGTACTGTATCCTCAACAAAAAGGACATCACATTCAAAGGTCTGTTTTCCAAAAGCCAGTAATGACTGGCATTGATTTATATCAATTTTCTTTAATTCTTTATTAATGGAGTCCTATATAGTTGCTCTATTATTTTGACTAAGATCAATGTTAGAGTGGCAAGCCTATAATTACCTGGGTCATCCCTTTTATGATCTGACTACATCATCTGGCTTCTTCCCAAAGAATGAACAAATATTGCATTGCATGCTCTCACTTTTTTCTTTCTTTCTTTTTTTTTTTTTTAGCTTTATTATTGTTACTCTTCCATTTTACTTGCAATATTTGAATTTAGTTTAAGATGCATTTTCCTTTTATCATATCTGGAAAATTCCTCTTTATTGCCAGTCACAGGTTTTTGTCATATGCTTTAGAGCTCTGCAGATTAATTTTCTTCAGTTCCTATACTCTGATTAATATCAAATTCTTCTTTTTCATTCCTGTTTTCAAAATACCTGAGGAATTTTACTGACAAAACCCTGCAGAAAAGAGAGGCATGGAAATTCAGTCCTTTTCAGGCAAAGTGTTCCAGCTAGCAATTTGATATAAAAATGTGATTCAGTTACAATTTAGGTTCCTAGACTCAAGGATATAGTTCAGAGAAATCTAGCTTATGTGCTTAGGTGCTACTGTCTGGTTTCTTTTCAGAATTCTTCAGTTTCTGGTAGGGCCACAAGTTGATTTGAGAATCAAAAAATGTTTTCCACTTCTTATATTCTGGAGCAGATTTCACTGCTCAGGGAAGAATTATTAATTTCAGTGGCCTTCTCATTCAGTAGATAATGGTTTGAATGCAAAACTGAATAGACAGTATTGTCAGTGTGGAAATAATTCTTTTACCATGGAGAACTTTGCACTCCTGATGAGATTTTCAGGTTCATATTCCTTGTAATTTACATAGTAGGAAATAAGTAGAGACAATAATTGAGTTACCCAAGTGAATGCACAGTAAATTTTTTTGCAGAGCTGGGAGTGGAAACCTGACTTCTCCACGCCCAGAAGGCTATATTTCTTGCTGAGGAGAAAAAAAACTGTGGATAAAATAGATGATTACACACCTTTCAAGTCTTTCAATTATATTTAGGAAACGATTTGGGTAGGATATATATTTATATGTGTGTGTATATATATATATATATATGTATAAAATGTGTGTGACACTTCTGGAGACAATATTTCTGAATTAGAGAAGGTCATGATCAGTAAGCAAGGGATTATCTTGAAGGGTTTGCTAATGACCTTAAGTTTCCAATAATTTGGAGTGGTTATTCTGAAACTGTTAGAAAAATATGTTGAGTCTCCTAAATTCCATTTTGGTGAATGAAAATAAGCTTTGATAGAGAGAAAGAATGGAAACAAGAGGTAGTTTATGTCCAACATGGACAATTCCTGATCTAGTGGAAGGTGTGGGTTGGAATTAGATGATCTTTAATGTTCCTTCCAACTCAAACCATTCTCTGACAAGAATGTTGAAGATAAGGGAGAAACTGAAATTTCTCAAACATATTGCTTATTATATGTTTCCATACCATTTCCAAAGTGCCGTTTTTCAAAAGCTTCCTGTCTGGAAGAGCTCCTGTTTTTTAAATGAAAAGGCTGTTGCATGGACGCTAGGGCAGGGAATTATTTTATATTAAACATTTTTGCTATGGGAGTTGAAAAACATGTTGATTTGTTTGACATCATGTCCTAGACTTCTTGCAAACATCTTGCAAATATCTTCTTGCAACAATGAAGGTTTTTTAAGGTTTTCTTCTGCAGGAGGAAGACCTTTGTGGATGAGCTAGTGAAGGACACTTTGGGGAGAATTTACATTTGACTTCACACATTTATTTTGAGGTACCTAAATTAGGGCTCAAATCTTTGTGGTATCAAATGACCTACTGAAGCAATAATTCTTTGACTGAGAGAGAGTGTTGGTAAATGAAGATCCAGCTAAGATGCTTAAGGTTGATTCCTGAGGTTAAAAGGTGTGAGTGGCTCTTTACTCCAGGCAGGCCTAATGAGCAGCATGGAAGAGTGTATGGAGATCAGGGTAGCAGCTGGCAGAAAGGATGCTCATCATATAAAGTATTATCGGAGTGAAGCAGAGGAGGTCCACAATTAAATGAGACACTGTCAGGTGAGTGCAGAGAATTAGTAAATGCTGACCTTTTCAGAACACGAGAAGAATGAATTTTGCCCGGGCATTCTGAGGTAGGTCTGTAGAGAAGAAGTCAGGAATGTGAAAAGTTGAGAGTTGGAGAAGTGGTTGCAATAGCCATGACAGGATAAGAGGGTTATTTATCCAACCTTTCCTGATAGTTCAAGTGTTCAAAGACTTTTGTCATTGTTGTATCTCTCCCCAGACTACTCCTAGTTTATATCTACAGTTTTTAAAGTGCAATGTCCAAAAATGAATATATCAATTTACTTCATCAACAATGAGTTTGCTTGAAAAATCTGTTCTGCGTTAGTGATAATACTTCCAACAAAACATTCGAAAGTGAGATTTATTTTTCTTGTACAGCATTACATCATTGATTCGTAAGGAGCTTGAGGTTCCCTTTCAGCATCAGATTCTTTTCTAATATCCTGACGAACAGTCAAACAAGCTTGTATTTGTGCATTTGACTTCTTCATTGAGGGCATAGAAAACTGCATGATTCTATATTAAATTTCTTCCTCCCAATTTCATACATCTCTCCATATTTTTTTCAAGATCATTTTAGATTCTTGTACATTTAGATGCTTTTACATTTACTCAAGTGTGCTATCATTCACAAGCATTTAGGCTTTTTTTTTTTATTAAAATAAGTCAGTGCTTACATTTTGAATAGAACTGGGCCTAAGAAACATCACTGAGAGGTATCATTTAAGATCCTCTTTTAGTCAGACACTAAGAAGCCTTTGATAATTACTCTTCAAAAGTGATTTTCCAATCAGTCCTATCTTTGGAATTAGATCTTCATAACCTTACTGTGGAAAAAATCTTTTCCTAGCATCAGTTTTATAGCATCTTCTCTTACCTCCTTTCTCACCTGGCCTCTCACTAAGTTAGAAATTAAACTTGATTATTTTGAATTATTTCCTCTTGCTGTATTACGTATTCATTTATTTCTCTTTAGGAAGATCATTATCTTCTGGATATTTTCAAATAGCTGCTTAATAATTTCTTCTAGCATCTGCCCACAAGCTGAAGTTTGGCCGACCAGTCTGTAATTTCCCAGCCGCCAACTCTGTTTTCCATAGGCGGGTTCTATATTTGTCCCTCTTCAGCTCTCTGGTACTTCTGAATCCTCCACAAGCTCTTGAAGATAATCAGTAATGACTCAGTTTGCTTCAGCTAGTTTCCTGCAAAATCTTCAAGGCCCAACTGACTCAAATGTCTCTGCCATCACAAAATATTTTAAAACCATTCTTCCTGTGATTCAACCTCAATCCAGTCTCCAGTCTTAAGATTAACTCAGTCAGCATCTAGTCGCAGGTTATCTTCTTTGCCAAGAGAAGCAAAACTTTTCCAGGATTCAGCCTTCTCTGCACCTTTCTTTATTAATTCTCTTTTCTCAGTATTTTACTTCTGATTTATAAAACCTTTATTTTCTTTCTGATGGTAAAGCTGGAGTGCATGAGTCACTGTCTCTTGACTCTCTTTGGGATACAGGGGGCTTCACTGGGGCTCCTCTGTAGTGCTTGTTCCATAACCCATAGCAATAAGCAAGGGCGTGACAAAGCGGCCTCATCTCTATTGTTCTGCTGCAACTGCTTATGAGATCACAGAGCAAACCATACCAGTGAAATAATACAGATGATTTTAAACAAATAAAGGAAGAAAACAAAATCCTCAGTGCCCTTGTATAATTTCATAGATTCTTCCAAAGCATGTTTGGGTGAATCCTTCCAAAGCATGGTGGGGTGAAATCTCATAATTCCTCTTCTGTGCAAGCTCAGGTGTTTACTAAGTGTGGTAATGAGGAAGTTCAGCTCTCTAGCCTAGCAGATAAATAAAAATCAAGAAAGAATTTGCATTTCCTTCAAGGCTTGTGACGTCAGACAGCTCCTGAAAGAGACAATCTGACAGTAGACCTGGCACACGAGAGCACGTTGGTTGGTTAAGGAAGTACTAGGGTTTAGGAGTGAGATTCTTCTTTCCCGAGTGATGTGTTTTTTACATCTGCTTAACCAAGTTACACAGCTTCATCCTGAGGAGACAATTTCTGTAAATGCCATGGCAGAGATGGACCACGGGGAACCTCTTACACTTGCTTTGCAGCCAGATAAAACATATCTTCTGACCATCGCTCTAGGGGCTTCTTCCTGCAGACTTTACCAGGCTTTGGACCAGCCCCAGAGAATACAGCAGTCAGAGTTTCCTAACCTTCTGCAGTCTTCATTTCCATGTAATGCTCCAGCTGTAGTTTTGCCTTGCGCATAATGTCTGGAAACAGCAATAATAATGATAGAAAGGGCTATGCAAAGCATCTGAAAAGGAAGCTCATTCACTTGTTTGCATGCCCGCCCCTCAAGCCCCATTTATTCCTTTAAATAATATAGATTACATTCAATGCTAAGAAGCAAGTCTATGATTTTCGGAAGTGCTGAGCTCCCATTGTCTTCAGTGGGCGTCGTGGCTGCTCAGCATTTCTGAAAACCAGACTCATAATGATCAGCATGTTTAGAAAATATTTAACAGCTAAATCTTTCCTGTCCCCTCCTTTCCATCCTTAAGCCAAGAGACAGCTTCTCCCTATCCCACAACCTGCTCCCTGTAGTATGACCATCCTCATCCGTCTGTCCCACCACTCTCATTTCCCCTTCACCTAATGTCTTGAAGGTCATGCTCTTCACCTGGAGCCCATTTGGTGGGATTCATCTGATTAGCTGCGGATGTCTGCCATGTGGGTGTCTGCATCTGGGCAAGTTGCCCTAGACTCCATTTGTAGTCAATGCAGAGTGAGTCAGCAGAGTTAGTGGAGCTTGGGGCGTGATTCCACATCCCGAAATAAGCATCTACATTTGGTCAGATGACTCACACTCAGAACACCATTGACTTTATTTACTATACCTACAGCATCTTCAATGGGAATCCAGACAAGGAGCTCAGGTGGGACAGCTGTATCAGATCCTCAAAGTGAGATGAAATGAATTCCATCCCTTTTGTGAACTAGTAGATCAGCTCGCTCCATATATCACATTCACCTCCATCTTTAAGAACTCTTTCTGTCTTAGTGCCTACAGGGAATGAATCAAGTAATAAAGGGTAGTGAAGTGGAAATATGACAGTAGGTCATAACAGAAAGTCAGCCCGAACCTTAGGTTGGATAAATTGGAGCAGTTTTATTGTTTCCAGTGGAATCTCTCTCCTATAACAATTTTGCTTAATAGAATTAAAAAGAAAAAAGAAACAAAAGCGAAGTATGCCCATGAACTGTCAAGACACATCTTTCTGTGTGAATTTATGGTTCACCATATTTTCCTTCCAATTTCAGTATTACTGCCTGGATTAGAAGACTTTCCCCAGTGGTAGGCATTTCCTGCTCCTGAACCCTTGCTGTTTGCTCTGAAATACTCCAACACCTCACTGATTTCAGATCTTAAGGACTGGTGGGAAACTTCTGGGATCCCTTTAGGACTACAGGCAGGGTGTGATCTCTAGCAATGTGAGATCACGTCAAATATCCTCCACCTCTTCTGCAGTACAAACTCCACTTTATTAGTGGTGTGTCCCACCTAGGGATTTTAAATATTGGTTACTTCCGATTTTTGTGATAATTTAGGAACTGGACAGTATCCTGTGGGCTAACTCTCAAACTTTTGATTGAACAAATTAACAATCAACTTACAGCCTGAATATTTACCCCAAAACAAATTGACTTTACCTGGTGAGTCCCAGAAACTCCAGATGCAGGCAAAAATCCTTGTCAATGCAGCTTAGCCATGTACGGAACAGCACAGCAGGAAGAGCAAGCAGACTTATGAAATAGATACATAAGAATCGGTGTGGAACACAGCAAAATAGAGAGTAATAATAATAAATTGAATTTAATTAGTTCTCCTCTGGTCTTCATTATTGCTATCTTCATCTTTTCCTTTTCCAGTTCATCAGGCATAAGCACAGATGCTATTGCTACCTTCTACATATTTAAAAGACGGAGCCCACCCCCTCCTCAGCCTTGAACATTTCCTCCTAACTCCCTCATTCATTACACCATCCAGTTTAAAATTGCCCCTCTGTGTTATAAAACCCACCATAAAGGGAGACCAGCCTCAGCCACAATATTCCTCTCTCTCTCTTTCATTATTAGCAGTCATTTCCTGGAGTATTTCTGCTGTCGGTGAGTCTTCCCTACAGCTCTGACTTTATCCTTGTGCTGCATTTGTTCTGACTCATTTCAAACATCAGCCGAAAACAGCTCATCTCTCCCTAGCTTCTGCCTGTTAATTTCTCCTTTCCCCTGTTATTATTTAACTATAATGATATTTTTTAACCCTAAATCGTTTTTGTGGGCATAGTTGGTGTGAAGAGTTTTTCATAAAGTAAAGTATCGCAGCAGGTAGACAATTTGTCATGTACTACAACAGCTAACGAGCATTTTAGATGTGGTTGGTCTGAGTCACTGAAAACAGACTGTGTTACTAAACCTCTCTTTTTATTAAGATTAAACAACACATTTGTTTACTCTGATGGAGAAAATGCAAAGAAACCGAACTGTCTCCTTGTCTTTCTTCCTCTTGTCTGTGCATGTAGATTTGTGAGTGTATTGCACCTACCGATGCACACAAATCATTGAACAATATAAAAATCTTCCATAATGAAGCCCTGAGATCCGTCGCTAGTGAATGTTGTAGTGTCACTCAGGGACTCGTTGACAAGCTTTAAGGCAAGAGATGGATTCTCAAGAGCGAAAGAACCAACATCTATCAGGCATAATTGAGCAAATTAATAGCTTTGTGAAGTCTCTTCTTCGGTTAGCATCCCATGAAATGACAATAGATGTGGCAGGGTTTCACTTACAGCTTCTGCTTGATTTTTTTTTTTTCCTTCTCACCGGTGTCTTGTGCACAATGTGTAATGACAGTGGAGCAAAGGGGCTTCCTCTACAAAATCAGCAGCAATTTTAGGATTGAAACAAAGATGTGAAAGGTGAAGATTGAAAAGTGCTCACCTTCCCCTCTGGTACTGCCTTTGAAAGAAGGTTTCTTTGCATTTGGACATTGGTTTTGTCCCAGACAGTGTCTTGCTCACAGGAGGAGTCAGCAGGGAGCCAGCGATGGGATCTGGAAGCCCTGACTACTTCTCCTTGATCTTCAATTAGGCACTTTTATGGCCCTTTGCTTTCCACTTCTCAGCTATTTCTGGACATCAGTGGTTATACTGCTGCACTTAGTGCAGACACAAGACACTTCCAATTTTTCCTTGAAATGGGGTCTATTCTCTTTGCTTGCTACCAAGGGAAGAAAATCTTAGGAAGAGAGTTCTCCACCAGAAGAGCTAGCAAGGAGGTGCTGTACATCCCCCTTAACAGAAGAAGAGAAAAGCCAGTTTGTGTCACCATCATGATGGGCAGCTCTCCATATTTCTGACAACTCATTACTCTTGTTTTGTTTATGCTCTGAAGTGTAAACATGATAGTAAATTGTCAGCATCAGTGTCTTTACAAAGGACATAGAAACCATTCAAGATACAGCCAGCATGAAGATGCTGTGGTAAGCAGGATAAGGTCATTGCTATTTAGAGCAAAGCAGTACTCACAGTTCTCACCAGACTGAGTGTTATAAGTAAGCAAAGTGAGAAAGTGGAGCTTGAGCACAGATCCAGAGACACTAATCCCAAGTGTGGCACAGCATCCTGCCACATCACCTTGCACATAACCTTAAGCTGTTTTGCTTTTTTCCAAAACAGAAAGCTATCCTAATCATTTGATTTAGCACATTGAATCTGTCTCCTTAAAGCATTTTCTTCAGCTTTGAAATAAAATTTGCTTATCTTTTCCACTCACTATTAAGTTTCTCAACATTTTTTTTCCTAAATGACAGCACCGTTCCAGTATTCATCTCATTACACCATTTACAGAGTAAACTGAGGTTGTGTTATTTGCTTGTACTTTTCTAGTCTTTGAATTTTCGCAGGTCTTCCAGGTCTATTAAAAATAAACATAAGTGGGTCAGTCTTCTTCTAAGAACATTGCTTTTTGTGGAACTTGCCTGATTTGCTCTTTGAGGACTTTCTTTGGGGGAAAAAACAGGGAAAAAAAACTCAACTTACTGTTTTCCCAACTGAATCAAATATTTCTCATATGTCTCTCACATATTAGTGGTCTTGATCTGTGTACACTATATATCTTGTTAAATGTACTTAGTTTCTAGTTATAAGGACAGATAAAATATTCACAGTCAGGGCTTCAGGGACGTGTCATCTTTGTGCATGGTGGGCTTTCTTTGCAGTTGAGTTCCTAGTTGTTCTGAGGTTAGAAGATGGTTCATCCTCTAGTTTTTCTAGATGCTTTCATTTTTGGTTTGTTTGTTGTTGTTGTTGTTGTTTTTCCTCCATCTCAGATTTATTATTTATGGATGCATTTATTTATTTATTCTCTGGAGGAGTAAAAGTGTTGAAAATAAGCCAGTTTAAAAAAAATGAAACTGTGCTTGAGTCCCCAGAGTTTGTCGTGCGGAGAGAAAAGAGCCAGCTGATACTTAGTCCCTACAGCCAGCATTATTTATTCATTATTTAAGAACATAGATGCATCAATTTATATCTTCACACCCATCAGTTTGTTCCTTCCCACACCACTTCCCACTCTGGCTGTTCTAGGGCTTCACAACTCTTATGTTGACAGCCTTCTTCTCATTTCCAGTCTGCATGTCTTTATGGCCAGTTTACAAGCAGTTGTCCTTGTGACAACTTTTCCAGTTAGTTTAGCTATCTTGTCTTCCTCCCTTCTCTTTACTTTCCTGCTTTACTTATAGAGTTTGGTCGTATCCCTTCTCAGCTTCATTCTGGTAGTCTAAACCAGCCGTGGCTAGTATATACATGCATATAAAATTAAACACGCCACCTTCAAAACATCTTTCATGGGATTTGAATTTGGTTTTGGTGGAATAATGACCAAAGTCAAAATCTCCCAAACTATAGGCCAGCTCTAATAAGTCACAGTTCTGCTTCATGACAGAGATATTGCTCATTTCAAGATGTCAGAAGCAGTGGCCTCTTTTAAAGAGTTAAATGGAATATCTTCTTCTGACACCAGCGTAAATTTGTTGAGGTCCTCTGTGGAAAATGTCACTAACCTGTGGTAAAATGAGCAAGCAACATGGTTGGTTTCACAAGGTTAAACCATACAGCAGGCTATCAAGCAGGGTCTGGCTCCTTCCTCCTTGCTTACAGGGTATATCATGAGAATTTAGGACCTGGCAAGGGCAACAAATTGTGGTGGTCCAGAACTTTTTTTATCTTTTGTCCTCATCCTCTGTGGTCTGGTCCTCCATTGTCATGGGCTTGGCTCCTGCGTTGGGAAATTTCTTTAGAACAGCTAGAGGGCTAGTCCAGGTATTGGCTGGACCAGATCTAGGGCATGTTGGTGCTGCACAATATCTCATTTCATGCATTTTCTTTTGCTAAGGACTGTTCCAGAGCATATGAAGTCACCCCTTCCAGACGAAAGGAAGTGCTCATTTTTTCCATAGGTGTTAGAGTTGTGCTCTCATTGTTCAAAGACAAAATGAAGTATTTGCATTTCACTTCTTACAGCAGCCCCAGGGCAGGTGATATTCTGGACCAGCCTGGCCTTCCTAGTATGACTAATGTCACACTTAAGTACTGTCTGTAAGTTGGGGCTAATCTGTAGGCCATCGTTTTCCCTGAAACCTGAGGTTTTTTCTCTGTGTACTCAGCTTTCCTTTTAGCTTGCTCTTGGCAAAGTTAGAGTGCATGAAAAAGAAGATCTGCCAATTACATCCACACTGTCTGCTGTTCAGGGGGCAAACATGTCTTATGCATTATGATTCAGAAACCTGCTTGGACATTTTTTACCAACTTCCAAATTCTCTGCATTGCTCTGTCAGTTTAAGGAAAAGCAAAAAGTCCTGAATGAGGATTATGGTCCAATGCAACATGTGTTTGGTCTGTATTTAAGGGTAAGAACTTCCTCCTAGAAAAGGGTGGGGAACATTTTTGGTAGCCTTAGTTTTGTCCTCCTGAGGAAATGTCACTGGTTTGATGTCAAGAATATTGGTCACTAAAGGGGGTGTGTAGTCCCAAAATTAGATTTTATTTAGATATAGTTTATCCTTGAATCTCAATCACAGGGGAAAAAAAAATCATTTGTTTTAAGTTCAGTTTTTGCTTTTAGCCTTTGGAAACAGTATGCTGAATCCACGCTATTCTCAGTACTTAAGAAAGGTAGCCAGGAATCTAATAGGACCTCCTGAGTCAACATGGCTTTCCTTTGATATCAGAGCTTCTAGCAAACTTTTCTATGTCCCACTTTACCTTTGATGTAAAATATCTTTCAGACCTGCTTTGGGAAGCATCTCCTGGTGTGATCCACAGTCCTACTCTGTACAGAGCAGATGAGGGGAAACGATCACCCTGAAGCCCACCATTGCCTCTGTGGGTAGGGACCAGTTGCTTCTGGTCCTGGAGGAAGCCCTGCATGATGGGCAGTGGGAGGACTGAAACATGGGGATGTGCCCTAAGATGATGGTCACTGCCCTTATAGTGCTGACACTGCTGAAACAACACAACAGGGCCATGTTTTGCTACACCTATATTCGTCCTTCCCCTAGCAGATTTCCTATGTCAAGGTAGAAGCAGTCACCTGGCATGAGCTGTATGAATGGCAGAGAAATTCCCCATCAGCTATTTTTGGCCAAAATCAATTCTCTCTATATTCGAGAAGCTCTGAGCTTGCTAAGCTCCCTACCTTTTAACTACAAATTGCTCTAAATATTTTCCCCTTGTCATCAATACAGCACAGGGAAGTAAATCCAGTTTGAGGCTGAGCTGGTCAATTTTCAGGCCAGTTTAAGCCAGCTGTTTTATTCATTTATTTTTACCTATATGTGCAAAACCCTCCCTCTCTTGAAAGGCATGGAAGTCCTCTCCTGATGTCGTGGAGAGCAGTTTAGCCCAGAAATGGCGAAAATCAAAGAACTGGAGAACATTTATACCACCTCCTGTATTTACAGGGAGGGAGGGATGCTGGCATCCTTTCCAGCTGGTCTGGTTGGTGGCAAGCTAAAGGCAGCTAGCCCTCAGCTAGCCAGAGAGGCAAGGTCAGGAGCAAGATATTTGGGATTCAAGTCAGAGCAAGTACAGAGAAACAAAGGGAAAGAGTGACCCCAAGAAACTTTGTAATCACTGGGTGTAATTTTAACATCCACTTTGACCAAACTGCGCCAGATTTCTTCCAGGAGGAGTACGTCTCCTGGGGAATGGTTGTGGGAGAGTAAAACACCAGTAATTGCTGTTGCCAAGTCCATCAAGCAGGCCTTGTATGAACAGGACCGTTATTGCTTGGCATTGTACAAGACACAAAATGGCTTGCCTTCAAACTGCTATTGTAATTTTCATCAAAGCTGTGCTTCTGACTCAACACGCTGTACTTAATACAATTTATGACAATATTTCTCCCTCAATAGCTTTTTGTAGAGTGTGTACAACCTATTCTGCAGACTGCTGGTTTTCTTACTTAGCATCTATTTTACGGTCTGCATTTTAAACTCCTTTAAGTGCCGGCAGTTGAGGAACAGGTTTCTGGGAGAGAGAGGTATCAACTAGTCAATCCCAATTCCCTCGTGCAGTGTGTGTGTGCTCTTTATAGGCCAGTATCTTCTTCCCCAGAGACTGCGGCATTTCAGGAGTACACAGAACAATCCCAGTCTATGTAAATCACTTAAAATTATAATGTGCTGTGAGATACTTCCATATATAAGATGGAGTATTGATATTGATATGACAGTAACTTTTAGCTGAGATCACAGACCTCTCATACTAGGCATTACCCAAATCCATAGGGAGAATTTGTTCCTGCTTCAGAAAGCTTGCATTGTAAATAGCTGTATGAGATAAAGGACGGAGGAATAAACAGAGGAAGCCACAGAAGATACATCCACGTTGTCAAATAACTCCCACTTTTTTGTCCCCTAATCATCCACATTGCATAAATATTAATTCTGTACCACGCTTTTTTCTTTCTTTTTTTTTTTTTTTTTGAGTGAACCAACAGCTCGCTCCAGAATGAAACCTGGATGTTTTGGGGGATGACCCACCTCTATCTGGATGGAAATGCACCAAATCAAGTCCCTTGCACCATTCAACACCATTCAACAGACTTGCCCTGTCAGCCTCTGATGTCAAGGCATGTAATCCATCCCCATATGACTATGCTGTAAAAAGCCACCCTGATGAAGAGCAGCAATTTTTTCAAGTGTTTCTGGCTGCTTTCATGTGAAAATGAATGAATGAATAAATAACGCACACAAAACTTCATAATTTTGTCTAAGAGCTACAGAGGCACCGTGGTAAGTCCAGAGCCACATGTTATGACCTACAGACACTGCTGGCCCATTTCAAAGGGGACAGGCCAGGACAGGGTATATACAACTCATCTGTACCATTTAGTCAAAATCAAAGAATAAACAATTTTTATATTTTTTTTTAGCAATGTAAATATAACCATGGTATAATCCGGTAGCAGAATGGATTATTAACACTCCCCATACCAGCCACGTCCTCCTTCCTACTGCAGCTTTCTTGCCGTTGAGCCCAGCTTGGGGAAAGGGACTGGAGGGCATGTGTAGGTCTGATGTCTTCCCAAGAGGTGATCGTGACATGAAGAACCTGAACTGGCGCGAATGAACAGGATTAGCATTGGAGGAGAAAGCCAGCTGCGCTGATGGCAGCCTGACAATGCAACACGTGCAGCAAAAGTCAAATGTGTCAAAGCACGTCTTTAGATGTTTGAAGGACTCTAACTTATATGTAATTGATTACTTTCAGGGCTCGAAAGCTATGTTTTGATTATGACCTTAGTACAGATTCAGATTAGTAAAATCAACAGATGACTGCTGTGCAGGTGGGCTCCAGAGGCCATGTGAGAGAAACAAGCCTGAATCCTGGGGCTTGAAGCATCAGCCAAGTCCTCAGCATGGCCCGTGCAGCCAGGGCATGGTGCTTAGCTGAGGTGACAGGAGCAGCAGGATCATGAAAACACTGAATTAAAAAGGATTCTGTCACAAAGATTCGGTTATGCATTTCCACATCACATACATGCTCCCAGCCCCAAGGCTGTATTCTGAGTGCATTAAGGGTGAGATGCTCACTACTGGATGGTCTTCTGCAAAGCCTAGGAATCACTTAAATCCTCCCAAATCCCTCTTTTGGGAACCATAAGTGATGCACTGGCTTCTCCTAACCCTCTGTAACCACCAGCTTGCTGTAGATCTTGGCTGAAGACATTAAAGGCTTTAGGGGTATTCTGTGGTGTGATGATCTGCGCCATGTGAGGTCTTTCCTTGAAGTCCTGAAATGCTGGCAAAGGCTGCACCAGCAAAAGATAAAACTTAGTCAGATGGCCTAGAAAGATAGCTGTTTGTTTGTTTGTTTGTTTGTTTTTGTTTTTTCTAATATTTATGAAAGCCTAGTAGGAAATCTAGGATATCCTGCGGCCAGAAGTCTTCAGGTTCGTTGCATGTCTCATGGTGTTATATTATCATTTGTAATAAAACTTTATTTCATCCATTGATGTATGCAAACAATGCAACCATGTACTTTATACGGATGCTTCTCTCCCTTAACATTAATTTCATTTCAATAATTTCATTTGGCTTTCCTTACAAGAAGAATTCACACTTGTAAAACAGCTTCCATCTGTCTCACCATCTTATTTAAGATGCAGAGAGACAAGACATTTTCAAACCTTCACAAAACAGAAGCATAAACTACAGTTTAGGATACTGACTCAATAGTCTGTAGCACAAAAATGCTCATCTCTCTTTCTGCATTTTCTTGCTCCTCATAAGGCTGTCTGAGCTCTCCCACCAGCTTCTCTTCCCCCGTCCTTCCCCTCCTTCTTTTACGTGCCTGACTTTCTCTATCCCAGTCATAATTCTGTTGTGCTCTTGCTCAAAATGAAATAACCTGTTCTCTTCTCTCCTGTTTTGTTGGCAAGTCCTCCCAGGCTTCTGATCATTTTCTTTGCCTGGCCCTGCCTCTTCCTCCCCTTCTACCTACTTTATTTCATTGCACTTCATTTCATTTAGTTTCATTTTTGAGGTGAAACAGCCAAACTCGATCACAATATTCAAGGTGAGGGCATTTCGTTAAATTATACGATGGCATTGTGGTACTTTCAGCACTATTATCAGTTCCATGCTTTCAGCACAATATGATTTTCTTTGCTTTTGTGACTGCTGTTGAGGGTCTGGAAGGTATTTTCATGGAGATATCCACATTTGCACTCTTAACTGAAGAATTTGAGTCTATCAAAGAGGTTACTGCATACAGATGTAATACAGCCTTGGAGGTATAGTTCAGCAGGCAAATTCTTCACTCCTCCAGGGTAACACTGGGAGAAGCTATATGAAAATCTTAGACTGATTGTTATTTTTTATGGTGAGGGTGGTAGTTTTATTTATTTATTTATTTAATTATTCTGTTTTATTTTTTCTCTACTTTTTTTTTTTTTTTTGGTTGTGTGGTGGTGGTGGTTGTTTGTGTTAGGGGAGTTTGAGGTATTTGGAAGAAGATTCCTCATCGTTACTGCATTACAGAGCTCAGCTCACTTCCCTGTTCTGGCACAGACAAGTATTGCATAAGTTCCTTTCTCTGACTGTGTTTTTGTTCTCCATCAACTAAACAACATTTCCTAACCTTGAAATAAAGTCATAAGACAGTGGGGTGCAATTCCGCACTTGGTGAAAATAGAAAAGCTTGCCTTGGCTCAGTTTCTCTATCAGTCCCTGTACTGTGATGCTAGTAGCCCATTTATTTTGCATCTGTGAAGGTAAATTTTGTTCTCTCCCAAAGCAGCATAACATTGTCCATGTTGCCTACTGAAAACAGTCTGTGGCTTGTACAACCCCATAATCTCTTCCCAAGCAATGTCTGGAAGAGCAGTAGTTGGCCCATGTCAAACTGGCATGTGGGGTGTGCTGACAATTTAGCAGCGTGATTCTCCAAGTTCTCGAGTCTGTGCCCTGGCACCCTTCATATTTCTGTTGAGGAGCTATACTGTTTTTGGGCAGTGAGAATGATCCAAGGCGCTGGAGTGCCTTGATATGGACACGCCCAACCACACCAATGCATGTCTACAACTTTTGTGACCAGGGCACATGGGTGAAGGCAAGCCTGGGCTGCTGCTTTGAAACCCCCTGGATTTCTATCCTATGTGATAGGGTGCTGTGGGATGTATGACGGAGACGTGACATGAGCAGAGTGGAGGCAGCCTGAAGGCCAACACTGTGACTGTGGACAGGGCACTACTAAGGGGACCTTCTCTACAGTTGGCCTCAGAAGCAATTGCTCTGTGAGCAGAGATATGTGAATCGCTTCTCCCAGGTTAGGGAAATAAGAGGCAGGAGCTAGTTAGTCAGGTCTAAATTAATGAATTTAATGACTGTCAGTGGGCGAAGGATATTTATTATTTGGGAAGATCAGAAGGAGTACGTTGAGTTCTACTGAGCAAGGCGGACTTGTCTTAGGTCTCTTCAAAGAAAACTGAGGTTTTCAGTAAATTTTAATGCTGTGGTCCGGTGGAAGCAGTGATGACAATCTCGACATAGTGTGGCAGGAAGGTCTAGAAAAGCTTTATGCATAAACCTTGATTGTTTTTATTTTTAAGGAACTTGAAGCCTCCAACCCTGTATTCAGGTTGACTTTATCAACACGTAAAGGCAAATATCTGCCAAATGCACATCCGTCAGGGAGCTTTGGCTTATGTTTACTCCTTGAAAGTGGCATAGGGAGACGCAGTAGCACCATGTCAACATGGACATTTTCATACAGCTCTTAAACTCATTTCTCTTGTCAAACCTGCTCTGTACCCTCCCTCTCACTGTGCACTAAACCTATCCCCACAGCAAGAAGCTTTTGAGTGCTAGCATCAGTTTTTATCCTGGCTGGTATGTGCAATGGAAGCCTAATCACAGTCAATCATTTCCATCTTTACTTCAAACAGTTTAAGAACAAGGTTTATCTTAAATCACAAATGATTCCCTTAATCCCATCTATTCGTTGTTGCATATATTAGGCTAACTTTTTATATCACCTTCATGAAAATCACTAATGATAGGGAAACATGGGAGACCTGTGCCTCCTGCTGGCACTCAAGACAGTCAGAGAAGTGAGTTTCTTGTTTTCCCATATTAGTCGATTAAAGTATGATGGTATTATGATCAACAGTGCTCTTATGGGTCCATCAATGGAAGGAAGTTTTGAATAAAAATCCTCTCTAAAAAGGTAAGGGGTAAGAGAAGATAGCTATCCGTATCTATAAATTTAGAAATAGGTAGACCAAAAAGAAGCCCAGTGAGCACTGTGGAAGTCTGATTTGGGGGAACTGACTTTCATACACACATAACATAATTCAGCCACACTCCTGACCAGGGTTTGAGCCCTGCATGCTTCTTATGTCTCCAGGCAGGATGCAGGAAATGGCCTACCTGGTCTGGGCGATGACCCAGCATTCCCACTAGGAGGAAATCAAGATTCAAGTGAACTGAAAACCTTCCTGTATAAGTGAGAAGCATGTTTAGGAATGCTTTAGTGCTTAAGAATAACGAAAGCAATAAATACCTAGGGTAATTCCCATTAATTTTTCTTGTTGTCGAGCATCCCCAGTACAACTTCGTAAGTAGCACCCAAATTAGGAAAAATGACATTAAGAAAAAAAGGCATCTTCTTGGAGAAAGCAAAATAGGAAAAAAAGAAAAAAAAAAAAAGTTATTTCCTTTGAAATTGGTTGGAGATCCCTGGGATCTCCATCCCTGGGAATGTGTATCCCTTTCTGGCAGGGAGATCTGATATGGTTGAGGATACCAACAGCAGGTTATAAACTCTATGTGTTTTGTTTTGTTTTTTAACCAGGGAAAATGCCGCTGTGAAACTGCTAGCATCTCCTACACCTTTTTAGTCTGTTCACCAAAGAAGCACTTGTAAAGTCTACAATATATGCTGGGATGAATATGCAGCTTATTCATCTAATATGAAGAGTTGGGAGTTTTCTGCTGAGTGTCTCTCTCTTTGTACCCTGCTATAACCCAATTGCAGGAATTGATATCCCTCTTCACAGGACAAAGCTGTGTTTAATTGTAATCTTTCCATTTGGGAAGATGGTCAGATTAAGTGGGGAAAAAAATGCATTTCAGCAGCAGTCTGAGTTACACACAATTAGAGGCAATATCAAGCATGTGTTTACTCCAGATCTCCCCCTTCCCCAGAGCCCCTGGCCTCTGATCCCCCCTCATCTGTTCCTTATTTTAGTATCTTCCCTATTTCTCATTCCTCCCTACGTTTGCCCCTCACTTTGTCCCCATTATGTAAAAGTGAAGGTTATCTGATGATTTATTTGAGAAGTAATCCTATTTTTAGAGTAGTGTGGGCTATCGGGTGCAAACTAAGCATGTGAAAATACAGCAAATGGAGTGTATAAGGCAGAATAAAAATGATACAATATCATCCAGTTTATCTATTTCTTGCTGAAATAGGTAATTACTGTCTTTAGCTAGCATTGGAAGCTCCTTGTTAATATAGAAAATGAAATCCTAGAAAGAAAGAGGCTGTTAAACCACAGGTTGCTTCACTCTCTGATTTCTTATCCTAATGTTCATTTACTTCTGAAAAACATGCAATTTTTCTAACTTCTCTGAGACCTTGTTTTAATAGTCAAATACTTCAGCCCAGACCCTTAATTTTTACAAGATATAAAAGTTGTTTTATACCCAACTGCTTACACATTTAAGCCTCTGCATCCCTCAGCTGGTTTTAGTGCCACTCTGACAATGAAAAGAGCTAATTCAAGATCTATTCTTACATTTATAGCCTCATAAAGAATGTTCAGAGTAAAGACTTCATTTGCATACATCATAAAAAATAAACAAAATAATTTGCATAAAAGACTGTGCATGTAGCACTGCTTTGACTGAATGGGGAATCTTGGGAAATGTGTTTGTAAGATGAGAACGCAGAGGGGGGAAGAAGACTTACAAATGTAGGGAGGCTTTCAACGGGTGGGATGCTCTGCTTCTCTATATTGCTAAACCCTTTTGTACTTTGCGGTTTTAAGGCAGACGAACTCTAAAGATCCCTGGGAATCCCTTGAGAGGTGCTAGGTGATGTGCAGCAGCTTCAGGGATTCTCTGGGTCGAAAGGGGTGATTAGTGCTTCGACGTGGTCAGGTCTAGGGTTGCACTAGTCTGGCCAAAACTTGAGAGAAATCCCAGTGGTTGGTCATGTGTATTTAGCATGCACCTTTCATCATCTGTGTCTGCATCCCAGATCTCCCTGGTGTGATTCGGTGCTGCAACTAGTAGCTTGCAGTGGAGGTACGCTCATTTGTTGTGTGAGGGGAGAATCTAGGTTGATGGCGTAGCCATATGGCATGACACGGGGCTAATTAAGAATTTTGGCAATCTTGCAACATGGAAAAATAACCCTGATGACCTTCTTCATTTTAGCCATGCTAGCATCACTTTTTACTGCCATATTTACATTTATTTGGGAAAATAATTTAATTTTATGCTTTGATTACTTCTGTTTGCAAGCATTGTCCTATACGGCGCTTGTCTTGAGGCAAATTTGAAGCCAGAGGAACCTGAATTTAAAAGCTCCATGAACTAGCTTCTTAAAGCTTTTAAAAGTGCTTGGCCACTTTCATGCTTTGGGGCTTTGAATACCACTCCAGATCTTCCCAGTTCCCTGAATTTTTCAATAGGGTTTAGGTTTCTGTGACTAAATTCTCTCCCCTGTGAAATAAGGGTCGTGTAAAAGGCGCTATCTAAATAGCTTGGAAAGACAGGTTGTGAAAACTAAGCAAAGCAGCCTAAAGAGTCCTGAGACAGGCTGTGGCTATTCTGTGGTAACACATCCAGCTAATGAGTGTAGAACAAAATTGCTATTTGGATGGAAGAGCCTCGGGAAATGTTTGAGTCCTGTGCCTGAGCAGCTAGGTTAAAGCTCGGGTGATTAGCTGGAAAATCACTCAATCCACATCAGGGTTTCACAGTCCTCCCTGATCCTGCCCTCGTGTAAGGGTTGGTGGATCCAGGAACTGCTGGAGCAAACAGACCTTACCTGTGGGCTGTGCTGACAAGGCAGCCCATCAGTACTACACGTCTGGTGCCCATCTTCACCGCCCAGACCACCGACACTGCAGGATGAATCCCTGTGGATTCAAGGGAGGGAAGACTGCTGTCTGCATCATCATTAGCTGCAAATTTTCATCTGTGTTTTGTATGCTTAATCCATAATAAAGCTGTGATTGTGTCTTCATATTTCAGTAGCTTTAGAAGCCTGAATGCTATTAGGCATACAAAAATTCTACAGCAAGCAATTTGCAAGAGCAAGGTTTTCTCTACTGTGTCCTGTCCCAAATCTTCGTGTACAGAACCCTTCTTTCCACCCGTTGTTCTACAATTTAAATGATGGGACATGCACTGTGCTTCTGATGCTGGGACCACGCCTTGTTAGCCTCAGACACCCCTTGTCCCGCAGTGCCAGCTGCATTTCAACAGAGAAGCTAAATGTAGAAGCATAGCACACCTAGTTTGCTCTCCAGTACACACCACTCTCTTTTATATAGGCCAGTAATTTTGTGCCTGGACATTGAAATGTAGCACACTTTTAGGATGGTTTTGTATTGGGTTTGGTATCTTCTCAGCTCTGACATGGAATTCCCTTGTTGCCAGTTGCCAGCAGCATGGCACAATGAACAAGACAGCCGGTTTGGGTGTGATGCTGCCAACACCAGCTAGTAATTTATACCATATTACACAGCAGGGCAGGAGCAGCTAATGAAGTGCTACCTAAGTAAATAGTCATTTGTGCTGCTCCGATTAAAACCTTTGGAAGTATTTCCAGCAGAGCATATAGCGCTAATGAATCTCATTATTACAAATTGCCGAGCAGCGCCAAGAGTATGGGGGGACCTTGCCAGTCAGCCCCCTGCAGCCACAAACCTTGCAGACGTGACTTAGCGTGGACATAACTTGCACCACGAAGAGGAAGGATTCCTTGAGATGAGACTGATTCCCTCTCTCCTCCTCTGCTATCTGCCAGTCCTCCCGAATACCTCCAGCCTTCCTCTTTCTCCCCAGTCTCACTTTTGGCATCTGTTCTCAAATTCTTCTCTTTCCAGGATTAGGTTTTTGCATTTTTCCCCCCCGTTTTTCTTTCTTTTTTTTTCTTTTTTTTTTTTCTTCTGACTCTGCTGAATCATAGCAGAGAAGCAGAAGATAAGAATATCCCGAATAATAGAGACTATCCCTTGCCCAGTTCTCCTGGCTTCTTTGCTGGAAATAATGCAGAAATGATCAAGTCAAATAAGATCACTTTGGGAGGTTTCTATCACTTTTTTCCTCCTCTTCACCTTATTAATATTGCAGCTGTCTCACTCTATAATCTCATGTGTTAGCTTTACCCAGGCACGCAGCTCTTGTGTTGATTCGTTTATTTTAATCAAAGTTTCGCCTCCTGATATTTTTTCCTGTCTAGGCTGGAACAGAGAAAATGAAATTTCAACAGAAAACACACACACAAATCGTTAATATTTGACCTCTGGAACGAACTCATTTATTAAACATTTTTTCATCCCTTTGGGGTATTCAGAGACATAGTTTCTTTGTGTGTTACTTTGGCAGTAATACTAGAGAGTTTCCCCATGGGCTTCTCTAAGTGATCTCAAGTGTACACTAATAGCCCTTTGCCTTTGGCTTTCATGAGTATAGCACACACTTAGTCACAGGATCCCCTTTGGCTGATGAGATTTTTTTTTAGGTGAGGTATTTTTTCATTTGGGATTTTTTCTGGGTTTTGTTTTTACAGCTTATAAGAAGACAGTTTGTTACTGTTTCAGTATGAAGTATAGGAGCCTTCTGCTCCAGCTCTAGAGTTTTAACAGATGGAGAATATTAAACCTTCATATTATATATATATAGATATATTTCAGAGTGTAAAAGGATTGATGGCCACAAAGGAAGACACTAAAAGCCGTTTTTTTTTTTTGTTTTTTTCCCCCGTCATACTGAAGGATGTTTCCCTCCTGATGGTAAATGGCCCCAAAATGACGTTGACATACTGGTTGTCTACTCACATCCTTCTGGGTGGCGGACGCCCTTACAGACGATTTAGAGATTGAAGGGCCTGGAAATACATATTAAAGCAAATTAAAAATCCAATCAAAACAACATAATAAAAACAGGAACTGAAACTGCAATTGCTAGTCTGAGCACTAAATCTTGAACCAGCGCGTTTCAACAAGCAGTTTGACAAAGTTTGACAGATGAAACCTCCAGTCTTGCGTGGAGAAGGGGTATTTCCGATGGTGGAGGACACGGGATCATGTCATGGAGTGGTGGTGGGACTCACACAGCCAAATTCATGGGCTTCTCAACAAGTGGGGAGTTAAAAATGTTAGAGTTGGTAGCAACAATAGTGCCCACAGCTTGAAGGCAGAGCATTAACTGTGCAGCAGTCTCGTCTTCACAGCAGCATGGGTAATGAGACAAGGCTTGTCCCCAAAGTGTGAGGTGGTGCCACAACACTTTTCCCTTTGGAGAGGGGGAATATCTGTGCCTGAAGAGAGGGCTGGCTAGTTTGGACAAGCTGGTAAGGATTTACGCCCTCTTTGTTCCCAATATATACTATATGCTTTTACTCTACAGGTGCCTGGACAACCTGTAGATAGGATGAGACCCAAGGGATACACATATACCAGTTTATGCCAGAAGAAAAAAGAAAATACAAGTAGCCACCTTCCTATCTTGCCCTCTTTCTCACATACACCCCCAAACTCATCCCAGATGTCCTGCAAGACCAGCACTTCCCTTGCGCTGCCAGGGTTATGAAGCATTTTCTGGAGAGCTGGGGTCAGTTTCTCCTCTATTTCAGAGCTGCCCAGCCACGCACATAGCACATCTTTAAGGGTCACAGCAGTGGGAAATGTGTTTTTCAATAAAGCAGCGATTAGCAGTGATTTCTGAGTGTGCTTGGTTAATCTCTCATTGTACCTCACCAGCCTCCTCTTCCCCTCCACCTGATTCCTCAACACTCAGTTCTTTCTCGAGATCTATTAATAGAATGTGATTTACCTATATATAAAGTATGTTACTTACTGATTCCCACTGGGCATATGGAACAGATGTCCCTCTTCAAGGGACTTAACAGCAATTACAAATAATGCAGTGTAAATAAGTTTTCCAAGACCTTCAATTATGCACATTTGCTTGAGGCTAATGAGACGTGGGATCAAACTTAAATCCGCCAGCGTATAAAGTTAAGGACAGAAAGGCTTGCTTAGATGTGCAGCTTTGAAGACTGAAAGTGAAGCCAGTACAACAAGGAGCGCTGGATATTTGAGGCAAAGCTCCACAAGATCATACTAGGAGATCCACATGAATTAGGATCCTGACTGAAGCTCTCATTTTTACCCCATAGAATTTTACCATTGTAGAATTTGATGCTATTCCACTTACTTTTGTTTGTTCATTTAAAGGAGCTGCTATTTTAGAGCCGCAGGGGAGTGAGTAAATTATTCTTCAAGGAGCACCGCCTTCAAGGAAAATCACAGGACAACACAAATGTTAAGGTTCTGCTTCTGGGGAGAGAGGTTTTATTTAGCTGTGGGCTTCCCAGGTATTTTTAGTTGCGGATGCATCAGGTGCTTCAGATAAGAGCACATCTGGAGACTGCAAGTCCTGTGTCTTCTTAGAGCCCCCCTGGTTAAAGTTGTAGGGGAAAAAAAAACAGATGCCATGTCTATTTTTGTAACTCCACTTCAGTACATCAGGCCCATTTCTGCAAGGTGTTTTTTGCAATGCCATTTCTTCCCTCAGCTCCCCATAGGAAAATCTCAAAATCCTGCCAAATAGCTATACCCATACACACACACTCACAAATGCACACACAACTATGTATACATAGATTTGTGTATAAATGCATATCTTCTGCAACAGATGCTTTTGCCTTAAAGATTAGAAATACCTCAACAGAATAGCTTCATCCTTGGCTGGTTATTAGTGAGAACAAGGGAGAAGGGGTTGATGGGCAGAGAAATACTTTGTTAGCCTTCGCAATTTCTCATCTTCAGGGAGGACATATCTACTGGTCTACCTCAAACTTAACTCTGGGATATTGCAAATAACTGGCATGTATTTAATATGCTGATTTTCTGTTAGTGTATATCGTCTGAAATTACCAAGAAGATGAGACAGGATTAAATACATACCAGAGAGAGATAAAAAAGGCACATTTAGAGCAGGAAGGCAAAGCAGCCTTTGAAGTCTGTGGGAGGTATGACTGTTTCCTACAGCCCAGAATTTGTATCAAATTATTTAATTCATTTTAGGACTGTGTGTTAACAAGCTTTTTTAATAGCATAGCTTTAAGCAAGTAAGTCAAAGAGCAGTCCGTGTTTTACTTCTGCTTTCTGTGTCATGATCGATAATAGACCACCAACTCACCATGAAGTGAAGGTACATTTCTCCCAGAAGAGGATCTGTCCGATACTGGATTTTTTTTTCTCAATATATACTAAAGACAGATAGATAGTTTATGTTTTGGTGCAATTAAATCTCCCAAAACATCTATATCAGATACAAAAGTGAATGTGAGGATGTTAATTCAGGAGAATATTCAATGGACACATCCAAGACTCAAAGGCATCCTGGAAAATTCCAAAATGTGCTTTTAAATATCAACATCCAGTGCAAGGTGCCCAAATTGACTTTAGAAGTACATTGTTGTTATTAGCAGTTGTTATAATAAGCAGAATCAAGCAGAAGCCATTTCCTAATGGGGTTTTATAATTACTTGTTGGATATTTCTGGGTTTTGGCTCAGAGCCTTTTATTCTTGTTGCTAACAGAAAAAGTGTAATAACCAGTAGCTGCAGCCTACTGTGGAGGACACCATCCAAGTTCGAAGAATATGTAATGAGCAGTTTTGATTCACATTCTCTTACTCTTTAGAAAATAATTCTAGTCTTTAAAAGGCTCCATGCACCACTTAACTCAGTAATTGGCAAGAGGGGATGGAAATACAATGTTCTGCAAGCAAAGTTGCACTTTTCAGATTACTCTGTGAGGAGAGCAAGCACTTTTAGTCACATATTCATAACTTCTTCCCAGTTTTCAGTAACCATTCGATATCAGGCAGTTGGCAGAATCTTGCTCTGCTTTGCCTGGAAAGATGCTACCTTGTGGTCCAGTGTATGTTAGAGGCACGGTTACTTGGGGCTGTTCCATACCATATTTTAGGAGTTAGGCTGGGCAGGAGTTGAATAGTTGCAGGGCAAGGAAGCACAGATGCTTTTCCAGTCCACAGGGATGAGATTTCCACGTGGAGATGCCCTCAGGCTAGAAAGGTGACAGGAAATGCCTATTGACAGCTTCCCCCCTACTGTGTTGTGCAGCAGTTTTTGGAAAAAAATCATTATGAATAGGACATATCTCACCAAACTTTAGGTGTTTACAGTATGGGTGTCAGTACTTGGTACCCATAGGTATCAAAGTTCCCCTTACAGTCAGTGACATTTAAGATAGTGGTCATCTAATCAAAAATAAGCATCTGTGTTGGGGTGAGAACATCCGTGCCTTAAACCCCACACGTCAACGAGTATGAAATATCTCAGGTCTTTTAGAAAGAAACAAAGACATCGTGCAATACAGCCTTAGCTGCTGTCATTTATTATCAGAGACACAGGATTTCATGCCAAAATGCAAAGCACATTTTGTGGCTTCTGACTGCTTTCTGCTTTTTCAGAGAGGCTAAAAATCGAAGGAAATCATCTGACCTTAAATGTGTTGTTTTTACCGAAAACTCTGTGTTTTCAGTAAAACTCACAGGTATCGAAAGCAAAGCCCTTGTAGAACTGACAGTCTTTCTCAATTTACTTAACCTTCTGTAGTCATCCAGGAGTTTAAGCTCTAAAAAGAGTATTTTTAAGGTACGAAGTCTTGCTTTCTAGTTCACTGAACACACAGTGAGCCTTTTATTGACATTATCTGCACTGTATCTTCATGGAAGACAGCGAGTTTATAAGTGAAAAGGTTCATGAAATTCACATCCAAAAGTCAGGGAAGCAAACAAGCAGAGAGATAAAATATTCCTGACAGGACTGAGTTCAATATTACAAAATAAATTTATTTTTTTCAGAGGGAACAAATGCATCAGGGAATTTAAATTCAGAATTACATCAGTTTATTTCTCTGATATTTGCATATTCTTAGTGGAGAGTTTAGTTCTGGTGAGATCATTAATTTGTTAAGTGATTAATATAGGATCATATTAGAACAGACAGTTTTCTCATTACAAGTATCTTGTTTTATCTCATCTCTGTTAACTAAGGTGTCAAATCTTGGAATGTTTAAATTCTGTTCTTCCTGGAGGAAATGGGAAACTTTCAGTTCTTCTAGAAAAACATGTAGTAGTCATTTGGAGGTCCACTTGGATATTTGATCTCTAAATTGGATGCTAGAAATTCATTTTCAGTTGCTGAAAGATGCCACATATGTCCTGTGGATCTTGGGAAAAACTCTTTATCATTGTCTGAATATTTTCTTTGCAAATTGAAGCTACAAATTCTCTGATTCATCACGTTTGTTCTTCAATTACATCAAAATTTCTTTGGGGGACGTGTGACTAGATGACACGTTGTTCAGGAAAAAAAAAAAAAGCCAATTCAGGTTAGAATTAGTTAAAATACAAAGCTAAAATCAAAGAAAATCTGAGTTTTTGTTTTTTGTTTTTTTTTTTTTTTTTTAATCTGGAAGGACAATAACATTAGTAATGGAATTTTGATTGATTTTGTTTTAGTCTAACCAGGCCTCAAGAATCTTATGGTAAACTGATCAGATCTAAGTCAGGCACAATGCAGTCCTGCAGTCCTGCGCTTATACTGGGAGATATTTTAGCCAAGCAATCTTCAGCCTTCCTCCTGTTTGAGGAAGGATGGTCCACTGATTGATTGCCTCCTGACTGAAGTCCATGGCTAAACTTCCCAAGAAAACTCCATGAGTTTCAACTCCCCAAATTGTCATAACATCATCTAAATGTCAGGATTTGCCTTTTGAAGGTGTGATCAAAATGCCTGCTCCTTTGATATCTCAAGAGCTGGCATGTACTTGGGACAGCAAAAGGTGGTATTATAAATTGAAAAGAATATGGGAAATACTGGGTGATGCCAAATCTTTGTCTCTTTAAATGTAAGTTTTCCTGGGATAAGAGAGAAGTTTTCCTGAGCTTTGTTTGGAATTCAGAAACCACAGTATTTTCGTATAGGAAGGCTTAAGTAACTTTAGCAATCTTTCTAAGCAGCTGCATCCTACAGCGTGCTGCTATGCAGAGGTACTTGAGCATATCTGGGCAAGTGAAGCAGCACAGCATTTTCTCTGGTGCAAGAGAGCTCACTCACCTTTGTACCTCTGCATTGAACCACTCTTCAATGAAGAACTATCCCAAATGATTTAGGAATATCTGTATCATTCTGGGTCAGTGGGGTTCAGTCAGTAAGGTCAGTGGAAAATCAGAGACAAAAATAGGAGCATCCATAAGACACTACAACAAATCTTAAGCTAGATGCTGGAGACAGTGGGAGAAATCTCCCCTTTTCTGTCCATTTCTCACTGGTCTGTGGTTTGTACCAATGCATGTTCATATTGTCATAGCTGGGTTTAAATCCTACTTGAGAAACGCTTCCTGAAACCATCAACGTTTTTTGTTCCTTGCTTGGAGTGAAGAATCTAGCCCAGGGTGTTATAATTAAAGGGAAAAAGATTTTGCTGCAGAATACTTCCTAAAGATTTTTGTCCGTTTCTGAGACAAAACTGAGAGGTGGTTTTGCTAGAATTTCTTTTGCTCACAGATCATCCTGAATTTTGTTGTTGTTGTTTTGTTTTGTTTTAACAAGACTTCTGATACTAATTTTCCGTCACATATATTTGAAGAATTACTCCACTTTCTACGCACTATAATTTTTTAAACACTGGCCAAATTCCTTACTGATCTTATATTTAAAATGACTGAATAAAAAAGGAAGAAGAATAAATGTGATAACTATTGAGTGGAATATTTCCAGCCTTTAATCTGGCATTGATTTAAGCCGCACATTGAAAATGGAAGTGAAGAAATTCAAATTAATTTGCTTACATAAAACTCACTTTTTATTAAAAGTGATAAGCAAATCCTGGGAGAAACTTTTTATGTAATTCCTCTTCCTTGGGCACTGGAACAGGCTCCCCAAGACAGTGGTCACGGCACCGGGCCTGCCAGGGTTCAAGAAGCATTTGGACAATCCTCTCAGATGTGGTTTGATTCTTGGGTTGTCCTGTGTGGAGCCAGAAATTGGACTGAAAGATCCTCGTGGGCCCCTTCCAACTCAAGATACTGTATGATTCTTTGATTCTGTGATTCTGTGTTTATTTCTTTTCTGGGTAGGCAGGACAGTTTTTAAGTGACAGAATCACAGACTCACAAAATGGCTGATGCTGGAAGGCCTTAACAGCCCAACAGTGAGAGATAACAAAACTTTGCAGAAAAGGACATTGGTGGACACAAAGTTGAACAAATCAGCCATGTGCCCTTGCTGCTGAGCAGGCTGATGGGATTCTGGGTTTAATTAGGTGAAGTATTGCCAGCAGGACATCAGAGGTGATCCTTTGCCTTTACTTAGCACTGATGAGGCTGCACCTGGAGTGCTGGGTCCAGTTCTGCCCCTCCCAGTACAAGAAACCTGGACGTACTGGAGACCAGTGAAGGGCCACAAAGATGATGGAGGGCCTGGAGCACCTCTGCTGTGAGGAAAGTCTGAGAGAGATGGGACTGCTCAGCCTGGAGAAGAGGAGGCTTGAGGGCATCTTAACAATTTCCATAACCACTCCATCCCTGGAAAGCTTCAAAAGCCACCAGGACGTGTTCCTGGGCACCCTGCTGGAGGTGGCCCTGCCTGAGCAGGGTCTGGACCAGGTGGACCCAGAGGTCCCTTCCCACCTCAACCGTTCTGTGATTCTGTGAAAAATTGTGGGAAGGTAACGAGGGGTGGGGACACATGTCCCACCTCAGGTGTGAGGCCTGCTAGGCCCCACTGCAGCATGTGGCAGAGAGATCCGCAATGCCTGGCTCCACACTCTGGCATAGTTTTATGACTTCCAGCAACATGACGGTCCACTCAGTTCTCCTCTACAGCAGGTTGACCTTTCCCACTCTGCTAATTCCACCTATTTCATCATAAGTGCTTCAGCATCCAGCCTTTATTAAAGGACTGACAGTATTTGTACAGTGCCTGCTATTCCAGCCCCGCTCTGCCAGGCCTGTAAGTACTACCATAAGCATGATTAACAATATTTATTATAAGTGCACAGTATATTATGCATTTTACGAGGCTTCTACAAATCCGTGGTCTTTAAAACATGCATTTCGACTAAAATTCCACCTAAACCAAAACAACAAAAGAATTATTACACTGCAACAACAACAACAAATATTTTTCAATAACACTTTATTTTCTGCAGATGGAGTCACAAGAGTTTTTTGTGTTTTTTTTTTTTAATTTGGCTGCAACTGTTTTCACTATAGTTTTCTACTCATCTTTTCTCAGGGATATTTGGATCGTGTGTGCAAAGGTTACACCAGTGGTATGCAGCCTCTTCTGGGGTGGAAACCAAAAACTTTTAATTCAAATATCATTCCATATTGAAATTATCCACTGGAAACTACAGTGCAAAATCACATGGTGGTATGCTATCTGTTTCTGTGTAATCTGTTTTTACAGACCGACATCCAGTTGCTAAGTCAGATACAAAAATATTTATTTTTATGATAACATTCAAGAGTTTTTAGATAAGGAAATTTAGCTGATGGGATGCATGTAAAAATCAGTAAGTGCTTTGATATATTTTCACATGGAAAGTTAATATTATTTTGGAAAAGCTAGAGATTACAAGAGGAACTTAAAAGCGGGTAAGGCACTGATTTAAGGGGAGAAGATATGATCAGTAGCTGTTGGATTTGAAATTGGCAGTACAAGCTGGGATTAATCTTATTTAATATTTTCATAATATGTTATTTTACCTTGGTGCACAGTTAGGAGATATTGGAAATTCAGATGAAGATCAGGATATCACTGCGAAAGAATAGTTTCACCCCTGTTAGTGAAGCAGCAAATACATTTCCTAACAGAAAGTCCCAGGTTATTCACTCAGGGACCAATCATTTCCACTGTAAAATGAGATCATTGAAAGTTTGATCAGTTGAAAGTGAGAAAGAAAAAGGGTTCTGCATACCTGGGTGAGCATATTTTATTAATAAGCAGGATCATGAAAACATGTACATGGCCTTAGGATGTGGTGGGCAAGGTGTTTCTAGCTCTAAGAGGGACTATTGCCATTGCACCAGCTACTGTGGGGATGTTAGAGTATGGTATGTCATTCTGCACTGCAAAAGTGAGTTCAAGTAAGAGCAGTGCATAACAGAGCTACCAAAATGATGGGAAGAGGGGAGAGGTCACCTGAATGCAGGCGTTTATACCTCCAGCGTAGCACAGAAATGTGCTAGCTGGCTTCTTATAGCATAACTCAGATAATAGAAATACTGGCTGTGCATTGATAAAGTTCCATCGTGGAAATTTACCTGTTTGCTTAACAGAGTAAAATGCCAAAACCGGAGCGCCTGTGCCTGGTACTTCAGCAGTCACTGCTCGCTAAGATTTTCTCTGTATGGAACTGTAACAGAAAAAGAAAGGCTGACAGGAACTACTTATGCCTAAGAACAATAATATCATAAGAACAAACAGGTATAATGTCCACAAATAAATTTATGCTAAACTTTTATTTGGGCTGTCCAGGGGAGACCGTCGGACTAGGGTTCAGGTGGAGCTGATCAGTGGGTAAAAAGGGATTAGGAAGTGGTGCTGGCAATAGCAGGAGATAGGGGGCCTAAATAAATCAAAATAAATAAATCCTAAATAAATCCTAGTAACAAACACTTTTCAAGAGAAGTATCTCATTCTTCCCTCTCATATGCTTAACTCCATGCTGGTCCTGTGACAGTACAGCCCATACTGTTTTAGAGGTACTTGAGACCAGTTGTCAGATTATTTCTGACAACTTCATTCCTTTATGGATGAAGTAACAAAGTCCGATTATGTTAAGTATAGTAAAATAGCCAACTAGTAGGATTAGGCAACACAATTACCTTCACAAAGAGGTGATTGTACCCTAAAATTCAGGACAGTGCCATCTCCCTAATATTGTACTTTGAAATGTTCACAGTTACTGAGAATTTTGAATCTGTTCTGCCACCAGCTGTTCTGAAACCAGCCTAGAGAAAACATTGATTATACACAGTGGGCTTCAGATCATGTTTGGTTTGTTTCTTTGTGTGATAAAGAAATGGTACTTTTAGTTAACGAATCTGACATCTTTTTCTTCTTTGAGTAATTTGTTACTTTAAGCATTCATCTTACTTTCAAGACTGTCATATCTGTGTGTGTGTGTGTGTGTTTAGGATAGTTATCTCTGTGTGTTCTCCCAACCTCCCATATATTCGGATTCATTGGGATTTCAGTGCATCTTACCTGTGCATTGGATTTCATGGGTAATACTTAAAAGAAGGCCATTTATTTTATTTAATGATGCAATTACAAAGGTATCTTGTTTATTACATTAGTTCCCACATCCACATCAGACTTGTCTTCAGGAGAATTAGTATCATTTGTCTCATTCGGGACCTGTAACTTTATGCCTCAATTATTCTGTACTATCACATAAGTATCATTGCCAGGATATCTATTAGATGGGGACACCAGGTGACTTAGGGAAATTTAATACCCTGGCATTTTCAGCTGCAGAGCACTTGGTCCTTTTATTAATCAAGACTCCAGAGCCTTATTCACCTCCTGATTAAAGATTTAAGAAAAAAGGAATCATGCGCAGTAAGTACAGTATTTTTAATTAGGGACAAATTCAGGATATCACTTTGCATTACATCTTCAGTAGGTTTAATTAAAAAGCTGATCTGTAAAGAGCTCACTTGGAAAAATACATTTTTTTTAAATCCTAGCAGCCTGCTCTTAGAAAATGGACCAGAAGAAATAGGGCATAAAATCTACCCCTCAGATATCTTCATGGGAAATGTCTTGTGGTCACTGTTGTCACCTGAAGGCTGAACATCTTTAAGGAAGATGGTTTCTTACTAAAAAAAAAAGGTTTAGTCAGACCACGTAGTATACAAAGGCACACTCACTCAGTCTTCAAGTATTTGGAGAATCACTTCAGTTTAAGAAGGAGTTTATGAACTATCGTAAAAAAATGGAGGATTTGCTGTAGCTAACCTTAACCATTTAAATACAATATATCTAGTTTAAACTAAATCATCAAGGCATCCAGTGGGGAGAGAAAGACTCCACCAGTTAGGGCTTCATCCCATCCTGAGACCGTGTGTGAGACCGAAGTGTGTGAGACCGGTTATTGATGCAGATGGTGCAATATACCACATGTGGCAACTACACTCCCCAAAGACACCTGATGAGGCAGAGGAGGAAAAGACTACATAACCAAAAAGGCCAAGTGACTGAATGCTTTAGAAGCTCAGTAAAATAATTTGTTTAATCTGCAATCAGAAGCCTCTCCTGGCTTGTTATTAATTTCTGCAGTGTGTACTGCAGCTTTCTTTGGCTTGATGCTCCTCTCAGCTCTCCACTCATTATTGGTTTCTTCCAGTAAAACTCTTCAAAGCTGAACCATGCTTTTTTTTGTTTTGTTTTGTTTTGTACAGTGTCCACAGTGATATGAACATCGGTATGAAGCACAACCTGTGAATAAAGGGTGTATGATACAGAACTGGGATAGAAAATTTCTCAAATGTGGTACGGATTTTAGCTGAGATAATGTATTGAAATATTACAAGTCCCTTATTATGGGAAGAACCTGCACCAAAACCAAAATAATGGTATTTTGCTAATTTGGGTAAGGTTCCTCCCTGTACATTTATTTTCTGTTATCTGCCTGGAGCCAACTGATATGACCTTGAGCTTTAGGAACCATCACAGTAGTTTGGACTCCTATCTAATGTATAGACCAAGGATTCTCTATGGCTAGAGGGAATACTTGTTCGATATAGTCTTGCAGTCATGTTAGAGTAGCTGAAAAAGCTACCACATCTCACCTTCCAATTAACACTTTTCAGATGAGAGGCTATAAATGAACGTGTTAGTGTTCTTGGTTTGTTTCGGCACCAAGAGTAACAGGGACAGCATTCTAGCTGAGGAAACACTAAGTAGGACCCAAGGAACAATTAACTCCATGATTTCCATGAAAAGAGCGTATCTGATGACAAACGCAGCTGTTCGTTAATGGATGCTCACGGGGTAGCTGAGATGTCTGACGGCACTGGTTCGTGGAGAGTCAATGGAGGATACCAGAACAGCTCTGGTGGATATACTCTGGATGTAAATGAACACCATGTAAACACTGCAGCTAAACTGGGGAAAGCTTGCCTGGGAATAAACCATGACTGTCACAATTTACAGCGAGCATTGGAAGGAAAATGAATACACACATGAGCTTCAGAGGAAGGTATACCGTTGCTTACAGCAGAGATCAGGCTGTGGTTCTGAAATTTGTATTTTGAACTCCTAATGCCAGATTTAAAAGCTGTGTCAATGCAATGCAATGCGCTGATTAACTAAAGACATTCGCCTGGCTACAATTTGTTCCAAAATTGGCTGCATTGCCGTGACAAAATGAATGTGAGCCAGGCGGTGTCTCCCTGCCATTTTAAGTTTCTGTTGGAGCAGATACCACATGAAGGTAGCGTGAACCCCATTTCACAGAATCACTTGACTGAAATATGATGGCAAATTCAGACTTGATCCGTTGCTGGTGATCCAGTAGTTCAGATCTCATCCTGAGGTCTGTGGGATCACAACGTGATCTTTCCTTCCTCATCAATGGCCAAAGGTCACAGGCACAGACCAATCTCTTAACACCAAACACTCATTTGCTGATTGGCAGTTGCTTAGGCTCAGATAGTAAATTTCTCTGGGATAATTGTCCCTACAGCTGTGGAAAATAATAATTTAAATCATGTAAGTTTTGTTGTTTTATTTTTCTTCAATTTAAAAATGTAACTGATTAAAATGAACCCTGATGAACCTCAACAAAATCCAACTGAACAGTACGGTAAAGGGAAGAACATTTACCTCCCCAGGAAAAGTGTCTTTATAGGCAATCATTCCTTTTCAGTTAACCAAAATGACTTAAAGGAAAACAAGATGACAGCTACAGCAAATAAAACGTGGGTAAGAATGCAGTGAGAGAGTACAGTAATGGATCAAGAACAATCACATTTGGTTGATTTGTGTAGGGTTTCTGCATAGGGGTTTTCTATTTATGGACTCGAAGACTTGATTTTCTTCATATAATTTTAATGTTGATGGAGGACAGTAACAGAGACAGACATGTGATAATACATCCCTAGTACCACTTTCCAGTATTCAGGGCTTCCTAGCTCAGGCACTTTCTTAAGCAAAGATGCTATCTGTGTGCTTAATACTCTTTGATGGATATATATACATATATATATATATATATATATATATTCTCCTTAATTTTTCTGCTCACATTTTGCATGCACATAGATATTTAGTGCATTAGCATCTGCTCACTCTCACGGCAATCCCTCAGTCCACCATCATGTAGTGAGAAAAAAAAAAAAAAATCCTTCCTTGTATTTAGACTTGCCACGTGATATTTTCATGTGATGGTCCACAGTTCTTGTATCAACAAGATACTGGGGGAAAAACAAACAAATGCAGAAACATCATCAAAAAATATATAAATAAACAACAACAACAAACATTGTTTGTCTAAAAGGAATGCAGAATGGAGCTGATCTACACACAAATTTGGTGGTATAAACAGTATTAAGGTAAACTGGCCTGCACCCTGTGTTGTTAAGCTGAGGCACCGGGAGAAGAGGAATAACAAAGGGCTCCATACCATGGAGTTTCTGTCTGTGGACTGCTGATAAAGATGTTCCCTTCAGGCAGTTTCCTGCCCCAGCCCAAATTTTGCACTATGTACCTATTTGCTAACATGTTCTGGCTGGTTATCCCAATGCTGTTGCATAAATGGGAGCTAGACCCTGGGTGCTACTAATGTTTGCTCATGATATAAAGGCATGAGGCAATAACAGTGCAGAAGTGGAGGGAGAAAGAAATAAGTGATTCTGAGCACAAGAAAAAGAGGAAATGTAATATTCAGTGTCATGCATTTGGGGATGAATATTAAAGAAAATGATCCTACTATCATATAATTTAGCCCATATTATCAGAGACAGCAAGAGGGATATGAGCCAAGGATTAGGATGCCAAGGAGCTAAGTTCCAATCTTGTCTCTGCAAATGGCTTGATGTATGCCCTTAGGTAAATTCTCTACCTTCTCTCTTACAGCTTCTCTTTCTGTATTAACAGGATAATAATATTTAGATGAGCTTTGCATGGACTAATTAGTTAATGGTTATAAAGTGCTTGAATATGTAAAGTGCAATGGAAGTGCTAGGGATTATTATCATCTAGGAAATAATGAAGAATGTTTATTAGTTAGTTATTGTGATTATTTCTTTTAAATCTCTTTATTGCTAAGTGTATAAGAGGCTGTCATCCATAAAGTGGGTTTTACAAAGGGATTTAAAAGGGAGGGGGCGGAGGCATGGCTAGGAGGCACTGAGATAGTTTTAACAGAGAGTTTTGAGAGCACAAAGCATATCAGTTCCCCCATGAATATGGCAGGCGGTAGTACGGAGTGGAGAACAGTGATCTGCAGCGTTTGTGAATTCAAGTCAGTGTTTTGCCTCTTCCTCTCTGTGACTTTCCACTGTCTGCTTGCTGGGTGCAAGCACTCTTTATCTGTTCAGTGCTCTACATACTGCTCCTCTGCAATCATTTGAAGGTTATCTCTGTGCCACCGCAATAAGAAGACAGAGGGATAAGCAGCAGAAAAAAAAAATTGTTTTAAGTCTAGGCTATGAAGACCATTTTTATCTGGGAGCTCGGTTAGGATGCACACCAGGAAGTTTCACTTTGACCCCGATTAACTGACAAAATCACGCAGTAATTGTGGTTGGCAGGTGTCTCTGGAGATCACGTACTCCAACCATCTGCTCAAAGTAGGGTTAGGCAGAGCGTGTTGCTATGTCCAGGTGGGGTTTGAATGTCTCCAAGGCCCAGACTCCACAACCTGTCTGGGCAAACTGTTCCCCTGTTTGAGCACCTTCACAAAACAACAACAAAAATGATATTTCTTGTGTTTAAATGGAACGTGCTGTATTTCAGTTTGTGCCCGTTGCCTCTTGTCCTGTGGGCACTTCATCTGCTGGCAATGCTTATGTGCTTAAAGCAGTCCAGGAGGTTGCTGGACTTCTTTGCTGCAAATGCACATTGCTTGCTTATGTACAACTTGGTGTCCCCCCCAAGTGCTTCTCTGCAAAACTGCTGTACAGCCGCTCAGCCCCCAGCCCCTACTGGTCTGTGGGGTTATTGCTCCCCAGGTGCAGGACTACAGACCAAGTACACACTGAACAGCTAAAACAAGGGCTCTCAATTTTCAATACTGTTTAGCTCCTAATTTATATTTGGTAAGTAAAATGCACAGTGATGTTTGGTTTCCAGGAGAATGACAGAAGATCATATGATAATTCAGGCTGGAAGGGACCTCAGCAAGTGTCTCGTTCAACCTCCTGCACAAAGCCTGCTGCTTCCACCTACTGAATACTGCCTTTTTGCGCTGGAGCTCTGTCACGAGTTTCCTGTATAGCCAAGCTTGTCTCCTGATATCTTTACTTGTTTTGCTGAGTATTGAGATGCGCCGTTCCCATCATTCTTGTGCTTGGAGGATGCTATCCTTTAAACTCTGTCAGCTTTCCTAAATTCCTTTCCCCTTCAGAGAGCTTCTTCACCTGGGGTCCCACCAACATGTTCCCTTAGTAAATCAAAACCTGCTCTCCTACAGTCACCAATCTGCACTGTTCTCCTCTCCCTCTTTATCTTCTCAGGGTCTTGAACTACACTAGCTCATGCTCACTACAGCCAAGACTACCACTGATTATTACCTGTCTGCTTCATGCACGGAAGTCCACCTGCACCACACTTGGAGATAAAATTGTGCTAAAAGTTTCCCATTAAGCTGGCTGGACACCGAACACTTTGCATCTGAAAACCTACTTCCGTGGTGTTTAAAGATCATTTATTGCCATTGTCTTCCCTGAGCCCATTAGCAGAAGTATCACATTGTGCAGGAGTGATAATACATTACCGGGAGTGAGCTGACAGCACTGCATTGAGCAGGTTTATTCTCACCAGCCCAGAGTCTCTGCAGCGCTTTCTGCAGCATGGTGTAGATGTGTTCTACATTTTCTCTAACATCCTAATCCTAGAGCATTTTGCTGTCAAAGCCCCTAAAAGTATGTTAATACTAAACCTGTAAAAATTCTGCTTATCTTCCTCCTGCCCTCCTACTGTCCCAAACAGAAAACTGCTGACAACGCTCACGATGAGATAAACTGGTTCATGAGGATGAGGAGAAGGAAGGAGACTTAAGCTGACAGCCTTGATCTCCTCCTGCCATCCTTTTTCCTCCGGAGCTTCAGTACGAGCTGCATGTGGAACAACTTTAACATGACAGTGTTTGTGCTGCTGTATCCTTCCCATGAGCTTCTTAGGGAGGAGACTGGATTTACTTCCGTTTCTCTGAACTTCTCTCCTGGCACTGCAGCCCAGCCCTCTGCTTTCCTGCACACCCTGTCAAACAGTGACGGCATGATCTACAGACAACTTCTGAGAGGGAGACTAAGCTTATAAGTGCCTTAAAATTTCACATGAAGATGGGTTTTCCACTGTAATAAGAGCTGACGGTACCTTTTTATAATCAAAACTCCCTTCCACTGCTCACTGCTCAGGAGCACAATTGAGAGTGACAGAATTCATTACACAACGGAGACAGATGGAAGACTTTAAAAAGAACCATACATCAAGAGTGGAGGTCTGTGAGTGTGTAGATAGTGGGCAAAAAAGCTTTAAAACTTCAATCCCCTCCACACTGCTGAAAATTACCAATCTTCTTATCTTGGCAAAACCTTATTATGCAAATAGTTGTCAAGTGGAACACTCAAATTGGCAAAATTACTTTATTGTAGCACTTTTTACCCTCCCTCCAAGAAAAGTCTGGTTTGCTCCTATGATAAATAAATGATTGATTACTCTCGCTGTTTCAGAATAGCAGAGTGGAAAATGATGTAGTAATACCATCAGTCGAACAGACTCCATTCAAACAGAGCGACGCTACCATTTTCAGAAAGAAGCATGCCCAGTCAGTAATTCTTCCCTCTCCTGCTTAAGAGTTCTGGAGGCATGAAGGCACGTGAGTAAACCGAGATTTTTAAGACACAAAATGATTCCTCCCTTTTACTCACACCACTATGCACTTCAGTCTTTTCGAACAAAATATGAAACTTGCCAGCACTTCTTCCCTGCCCAAAGTAATAGAGACTTAACTTTTTTCTTTCACTCAACAGTTTTTTGTTTTTCTTATTCTTTTCTTCTTTTTTTTTTCTTTTTTTTTTTTTTTTTTCCTTTTTTCCTGTGTTGCAGCCTGGAAGAGTTAGGTCTTTCTGTTTTGGGCTCAGTGATGAAATGCATCCATTACCTGCACGAGAAAAGTATTATTGCCTCAGATTTTTTTTTTTTTTTTTTTTTTCCTGAAAAGGCAAGAACTGGAAATGGCTATTGGAGCAGAACTGCATCCTCCCTCACTTCAGAGGTGTTCAGCCAGTTGAAATTGGCTCTAGAGCCAGTTGAAACTGGCTTTTGAATCGTGGGCACAATATTGCCAGGTACACTACTGTCAGACTTCTTGGCACTGGCTTACTACTGAATAATAAATGGCACCAGATAGGAAACAGACATAACATCAAACTTCCTGAAATGGTTATCCCATTATTAAAGTGATCCCCTGAGCATTTATTATAGGAAACAGTGATGCAGTCATGCCATCACCACAGGTAGTCTTGCCATCATGTGAAGCTGACTACGTGAGCAGATGGGATGAGCTGGTCATACAAACATGAGCAGATTTCAGCAGCCTTCCAGGGTTATAAGGATTCCCAGCAGCAGTGTTAGGAGTAGTCTGGAGCATAGATCACCACTGTGAGTTTGCAGCCAACAAACAGATGCCTTCTTCCTTCTAAGTGGTTATTGAACAACAGAATAAAAAATAAATAAATAAAAATAAATAAATAAATTTTAAAAGACATGTTTTTCTCTTTAGATCTCCCTTGAGTTGTTGTAGGTCACGCTAAAATGAGTGTGAAAGGAATCGTGCTATTCTTTCTCAGAGCAGGGATTGCAATAGCAAGTGAAAAACATGCCCATGGGCTGACATTACAAAAGCTTTTGGGAGGGCGAGCAATGACCATTCATCTCCTGACATGGCTTCACAGGAAGAGAAATTCAGATTGCTTGTTTGTTTTTCAAGTTGTTTGCAAGTTGCACTGCTGATTTCCTCATCCATCTTTTTCTTTCCCTTTACTTTTTTCATCTTACAATGTGATAAAAGTAGAAGAGTATCTACTGACATTGCTTAGGCTGCACCAGCCTGGCCACTAGTTGTAGTGGGACTAGTAGCAGAGTCCTCGTGGGCTGTTTTGGGGCTTGTGTTACACAGCTACGTATGCTCATTGCTCATACGTATGCTCAAATAAACAGCATTCTGCTTGCTTTGCTGTCTGCTCACTGTTAGTTGTAGAGTGCCAAACCTTATCAGAAAGCTTTCTTATTTGGTAAATATGACTGTCCTTTTCTTAGATAATTTCCATTTTGGTAGATCTTTCCTTACTGTTGCTGTACATGCAGTCTCTTTTCCATCTTTTATCAAGATCACTGTCCATCATCTTTGTGGGCACTGATGATCTTACAGCTCCATAGATTATACCTACACTTCACTGTTGGAGCAGTCTCAAATACCTGTAAGTATGGTGTGCTTGGCATTTCTACCATTTTCAGATGCTTTCTAACTGTGTGTGGTAGACTATTGTAGTGGGTTGGCATTGGCCATGTGCTAGGCATCCCCCTGCTGCTCTCTCACTCCCTCTTCTCAACAGGACAGGGAAGGAAGTATGAAGAAAAAGCTCATGGGTTGAGATAAAGACAAGGAGATCACTTAGCAATTACCATTATGGGCAAAACAGATGTGATTTGGGGAAAATTCATTTAACTCTTTTAATCCACAGAGGCCCTGCAGGCCCCGGCCAGCCAACGCCTGAGCACGGACACCCAATATACTGTAGGGCTGTGTGTCCTCCAACACTTCCACTGTTTATTGGCAGTCCAGCGTCTTTATTTACTGTGGAGTTGAACCTAAATTTCAAACTCATACCTGATACTTGTAGGTAGTTAAAATTGAGTTATATGAATCCAGGCTGAAGCTGAGGCCTTTTCTGTCTGGGAACTGCCTGTATGCAGAGCAGGCCTCACCATACAATGAGGTCCTGGCCCCCCAACCACTCAGACTCAGTATCTTCTGAAGCAACCTATAACTTCCATAAGGAACCACAACTCCGTGTTGGAGGCATATGGGATAGTGAATGCACAAACAAGTTCTGCCCTGCTGTGGTGCACGGATATACTGGAGAAATCTCTTTTCCCAGGAACATGGAAGGGCTCTGGGATTCCCTATTTCAGACATAACCACAGAGTTGTTCTTAAAAACATATACCATTTAAGCCTCATGAACAGACCTTGCTGCACTTCTGTCTTTCAAGCACCTCCTGTGCTAATTGCAGGCCTGCCTTACATCAAACATGCACACAGGAAAGAGTGCAAATACAAAGACAGAGAGTTAAGATTTAATGAGAAAGTACAAGAAGGTAGGACAGGCTTCAGTGTTTAGCCACGGGGCTTGGCCAGACAAGCATACTGGCTAGTCTCATTTTACATGCAACCCTTTTATACCCTTTTATATCTATCCCCATTCTTTGTTCCTCCTGCTCCCCTTTCCCTCTGCTTTGCAGAGGGTTTGCAGAGCTCTGCAGTTTCCTGCACCATCCCAGTCCAGGGCCCCTTGGTTCACAATCATATAAACTGCAAGGTTCATCCTTCCTGGAAGTGATCCCTGTAGCTTGTTAGCCCGCCGATAAGTGTGACTGGGTGATATGTTTCTTGAGATTGTTTCCCATGTTAGAAGTCCTCCAACAGATGACCCCACTGCCATAAATATTTCTACAATCTCACCTGCTCTCATAAATTGTCATTACTGACCAGACTCGGTTCCCATCACTGCCTCCCTTTCTTATTTTCCCTTGTTGTCCTGGAAAAAAAAGGTTCTTCTTATTTATTTATTTATTTATTTAAAATAAGGGAACAGATACCCTTAAAGAAGCAGACATTTCCCCTTTTACTAAACCTTACAGGCTCTACCTGCAAAGAAGGTAATGTAGCGTTAGCTTCCTTTATTGGAGAACTAATAAATGCTTTGTGTAATTCTAATTCCTCAAAAAATTCGTTCTGTTGTTTACACGTTGCCATGGTTTTGTCATTTCTCCCCACTGTAACACATCCTTAAAAAACGAACAAACAAACAAAAACATAGCATTTGTAATCCACTTAGAAAATATTGCACTGCAGACAGCACCACTTTAGAAATAAATACACTTCACAAAGATCTATCTAGATTGTGTATTTCTAGATTATTTTATCTGAAATGCAGTCTAAATATAAATAAACATTTTTGTCTCAGATCCCATATTTTATGAATATATTTACATAGAATACAGTTACACAATAAGTCCATTTGGACATTTTGCAGCTTCAGGACAAGTACAAAATCTAGGCAATACAGATTCCTTTCCCTTCTTATAGGCACACAAATCTGCTGTCTAAAATGCTCTTGTTTTCCTTTTGTTGACTTAAAGTGGTGAAGCTTCACAGATTTTTGTATGTGATGTTGATAATGCATCAATTTTCATAAGCACTTTCATGATCTGTCTGATTACTTATATATCTGCCCAATTACTCGTCCATTGAGTCTCATAACCGTGTTTTTAAAAAGCATTATTCCATTAAGGCATCCAGGCTTAACTTGCAGACCAGACCCAGAAATGATGCTATTTGTTCCAGTGGTTAACCAACCTCAAAAGCATTGCACCTTGTTTCTAATTAGAAAGTAACTGATGTCTGCTTCCAACTAAACACTCTTTTTAAGTCTTTTCCACCGAGTTAAAGATCCTTTTAATAGATTTTTTTTTCTTTTTTCCTGTCCATGGAAATATATGTATAGATTATAATTTCCTGTTATTCACTGAAAGACATTTTTCCAAACCTTAAATGATTTTGGTGTCTCTTATCTAATCCATGTTGTGTTAGTTAGCATCCATTCTAAACGATGAGTTCTGTAAATATATTCAACATTTTAATTATGATTTCCTCAATGTCATACACAGTTGGGAAATATCTTCCCCCTCTTACTTGCTGCAGTGCATGTCCAAGGAGTGCCTCAGATCTGTGGACATATGGTCTCATTGGTAACTCATCTCGAGCTGTTTATCCAGCATGATTCTTAAATGTTTTGCAGTCTCTATTTCTAAAATTATGGTTATCCATTGCTAGTTCTGTATATATTACTTGTTCTCAGATGTTTGCATTTACATTATCTGCACTGAAATGCATTCATTTGTTTGGTTGGATCTCTTCTGTCATGACTATCACCACATGTTCATTGGCCGCTTCAGATCACTGGTACAAAGATCAGAAATACCAAATCTAATGTCTGTTCCTAAGATCAGTGTTAGAACCTGATCCATTCAATGAGTTTCTTAGCACCAGCATGAAGAGTCAGAAAAGTCTGTGAATATGACTATCCTCCAGGAAATGGATTTTGAGGGATCAGTGGTAGGCTTAGACTTCCCTTGCTTTCTCTGTAGGTGATCCTTAGTGATGTCTCTAGTGAAAAGATGCAAGCTTCTTCATCTGAAATTTTCTTTGTGGAAATTTCTCAGTGCTATATTTTCCATCAGAGTGCTATGGGCTATGAAAAGTCAAACACCAACACCTTATACTTGACCATTGGATCTTCACACCTTCAGCAATCAGTTCTCTAACTTCTCAGAATGTAACCCAATTCTTTAAAAGTTTTATGTTAAAAACAAACAAATAAATAAATAGGCTGTTACTAGTTCCAGCCCTGTATTTTAATTCATTCTCTGATGAATCCTGTCTTGCTGTGTTCTTTTGAGGTCAAGCTAAGCATACTCTGGTTATCTCTCTTGCCCCTCTTGCCTTTCTTTGATTAAGTGTGTAACATCAACATTCGTTCAGCACTTTGGAATTTCCCCTGTATCCCAGGATTTATTAACATTTATTAACACAACAGTGGGCCAGGTCTACTTGGCTGTCTCTTTAGGAGCACTAGGGAACAGCCTATCCAGACTTGCTGATAAATGAATGTAAAAGTTGTTTAAAATCATTCTGTCTTCCTAATACAATCCACACCGGTATATACAACATCCTTCATTACCCAAATATGCAACAGAAGTGTTTATTGAATGTTTTTGTATTTTCGTGTTCTTAATAACAGCGCTCTCTCTCAAACTCAGTTGGTCTGTTGCATTGCTAGGATTTCTTTTCTTTCGTTCTCCAGAAAATCCCCCAAACTCAGTTCATTAGCCTGGCCAGGAATTGTTTCTAATGGTGCATTTAGCTTCTCTTTGTAATGCCTAACAGATACTAAATTCCATCTATTTATATTGCATTTAAACTTTTAAGCTTCATCTCTTAAGGAATTGAGATATATTATCTGTCTGTCAGCCTCTATCATCACTAAGGTTTGGGGTTTGAGTTTATTGCAAATTTAGGTGGGTTTTGGGTGTCCCTCACAGGGAGTCAAGCTGATAGATGTAGCATTGGTTATATCATTGTAAGAGCTGTTGCTATCAATGCAGGGACGCAAACAGCCTGCTGGATATAAAACTAGAAGATTGCAGAGAGCATTCATCCTCCATTCGCAGTATGACTCCTCAAATTTTTAATTGCTGCCTACACTTTATCACTGAATCAGGGTGATGTTTTCACTAAAGGTCTTCATTTTTTTTGATTGCAAGATTAAGGCATGCTGGTCAGCTAATACGCTGTTCTTTTAAGCTCTCCAATTTTTCTTTCTCATTTTTCTATTTATACTTTCTGCTGTCAGTTTTACTCAAATTTTCTCAGTTTGGGGAGATGTGCCCCTTTGAGGCACCAATTATATATATAAGAAGTTACTGATTAAGAATTTATTCTGTTTTTCATATTGAATGTAATCAAATCATGATCACTCATCCCTAGGAAACTACAGATTTCCAATCCAGTAAGTAATTCATCTATATCCATCATAATCAGGCGTAACAAAGTCATTTTATCTTGGTCACACTAGCATGATCTAAGAAGTAGCAGCTGCAATTTTTGTGCATTATTAGTGGCCCATTGCAACCTTAATCATATGCCTCACAAACTGAAATTTCCCTTAACTGTTTTTTTTTTTCTTTTTTTTTTTCCTGTTTTTAATGTTTTTAATCTTCTCTCACCAACAAGCAGGTGTTTAAGGATTAACTTCAGTTTCTCTGGTTTCTTTGGGTAGTTATAAGAAATTCCCACCACTGTGTCTGCTGCTGGACTCTGCCCAGCATACTCAAAATTCTGAATTATTCTGTAATAAGTGCTCAGAAATAATTCTGCAATTCTGAATTATTAGCAATTCTTTAATAAGTGTCTGTGTCTTTGACACAGCTTTGTGTCTTATTGCCCCTCTCCCCACCCTTTTCACCTTCTTGGGCCTTTTTAAATAAGAACGTGCTTAGCATCAGAAGTGATTTGGTTTTGATCTTTGAAAAAAAAAATCACAATTTGAGGTAAATACATTTTTTTATATGCAAGAATTTCCAGTTTCTTTTGCCTGTTTTCCAAATATCCAGCAGAAGCATGCAAGCAAGCTGAAAGCATCTTATGTACATGTTCTTTGTCATGTCAGGTTAATCAATTCAGCACTGCAGAGTTAAACTTTGCAGCACATCTGCCTTTTACACCTCCTCTCCTTGCATTACGGAGCTGGTCAGACATCATTCAACTAGAAAAGATTAGTCCTCGGTATGCAGTCTCAGAATTTAAAACACTGAGCTGCAATGAAACCGAGGGAAAACTGCAAGGCCAAATATTGACTTTCTAGGAAATCTGAGCGATAAAATCCCCAAAGGTGGTTCCTGCTCTCCAGTTGCCAGAAGATTAAATCCATTGCCATCCTCCCCTCCCATGCTACACCTTCACCCTCCAGAGAAAGGGCTCAGCATCTGCCAAGTTGAAGTACTATAACTCTTTATAACAGAAATATCTACACATGCATTGCAAATACTCAACAGCATGTATTTCTTCTGGTATTAGACCTCTGACATGTCTCTGGACTTTCGTTGACATGACTGTGTGTCACTTGTGATGCACTCCAGAATTCAATACTGCCTAATTGCTGTTAGGTCTTGAATCGTCTTAGCTGAGCTGCTGTGGAGAAGCTAAACATAATGGGAGGTCATGCCAGTTCCTTGCCAGCAAATCTAAATAGGAAAAATCCAGATAAGAGCAGTATCAACATCTTTGTTTGTTGTTCTGGTGAAGATTGAGGACTGAATATATATATTTAAAAAAATATATGTATATACTTGGTTACCTTTCACCACCATACCCACACTCTCATTTATTGATTCATGGCAGTTTTAAGATGACAATCACAAGATCAACATCTGAGACCAGCTAATGAGACCAACAGAAGAACTAATTACAGAAAGACGGTGATTACTTCAGTTCCATCACTTTGAACACCCTAGCCTGATGTATCCAAAAAGGCTCCAACTATAGCCAACTATTTAAAGGCTAAGTCTACAGGAAGTGAATTTAAGTAGAGCTTCAAAGCCATCGCTGCTCACCTCAGAAAATAAAAAATACTAGATCTTTACCCGCCTCTCCTTCTTGTGAGCTGTTGTTCCAACAGGAGCTTACAAGGAAGAGTCTAATCCTGTCTTTTCAATACACAGTAACACCAGGTACTAATTATTTGTAAATTTGAGAAAGACATTCACATTTTTTTAAAGAATAAGCCACATCAGGTAGCATTTCTACTAAGCATCCAAGGAAAGGCACCCTGTTGTGTTTTTTTCTGCAATTATCTACATCAAATATCTGAGGACTTTGTGATCTGTTATTAACAGTAACATGCTCAGGGATTAAGCTATGAGCGCAGACAATTCTAAAAACAAAAATTCCACTCTCATGCTGTTACCTGTGTGAAACAAACAAATAATGAAAAATCTCCCCACCACTCCAAACTGCTAATAAAATTTCTGCTCCATTAAACAGGTGGAGAAAAGGAATGGGTATTTTTTTTCTTCTTGGAAAGATCATATGTGTGTCTTTCCAAGATGAAAAAATAACAGCACAGCATTCACCTGCCTGCCATCTGGACTGTTTTCTGAGCCTTATTTAAACAAAACAAAACAAAACAAACAAACAAAAAAAACACAGTTCCAAGGTCTTTGCATGAAAACAATGAGAGGAAATAAAACAAAAATTGGCAAAGAACAAGGTGTATGGAGTAGTGCCCAGAAAGGCATTGGAGTTAGAGCTCCAGCTTCAGTAGGTATTCCTTTTTCCTACCTCTTGGCATCAATGCCAATGAAAGGTCCAAGGTGGCAACCCTTTGTAACATTGGCATGGCCTACAAGCTCCTTGAAGCATGAGACCAAATGTTAGTAGACAGTTGAATGCCAACGGAGATCCAAAACTTTATGACCCTATTGAGCATGTTCTACGTCCACTCACCATTAGCTTTGCTCTGGCATTGCTGGAAGAGACTCCCACAGTTTGCCTGACAGGTGCGATTTAACCGACCTATTCACTTAGTCTTTTCCTTCTGTTTTTCAAATGCATTTACTAACTTAAGAACTTCTAGAGGATGTTGGAGTGGGACCCTGGAGAAGAAAATCCTCAGCTCAAGCACTAAACCTGCAGCACAGAAATAGTGGCATGTGAATCCAATCTTTGCTTCCATTGTCTTTCTCTTATTATTATTACTTTTTATTTATTATTTTATTTTATTTTATTTTATTTTATTTTTTAAATCTGGAGATGCAAGTATAGTCTAATATTCATGGTTAGACCAGTCTTTGACCTCTTTACTGCTAAAATGCTGGTAGCAACTTTGCCTTATAAACATCTGACTTATTCTGGTGTAATTCAGTTTTGGTTCTTTTGCCTTATTTTCTGGAAAAAAAATATCTTTTAGACAGGGTTTGTGGTCCATGACCTACATATATTCTGGACAGAAACCAACAGCATAGAACCAGTGTCACTGAAATGTTGAATCACTGTTGAACTAGTGTCTTCTGTGGCTCTTTGCTTGACAGAGAGGCAAAAGTCAGAAAACTGACTTCAGTTTTCTGCTTTGTCACAGGTTTCCTGCTTACAGAAGTTACCCTTGAGCAGATCCAGAAGGATCTTTGCACTATGATACTTTGCATTATAGTGCCCCCACATAAAGGATCTTCATGCAGGAATGGATTATTTCATAATACCAAATGAGGCAAAATCTTCAGAAAATTGCAGTATTAGGTGAATGCCACTGAAAATCTTCACCTTCAGTACACACACACAAAAAAAAGCTTTGGAGTGTTTCAAAGGGATATTATAGGGATAAGTGCTGCCATAAAGCCTCTAAAACCCTCACTCTCCATGATTTTGAAAGTACTTTGGCCAGGTGTAGATCTTACCTTTACAGCAGGGTGAAAAAATAAATTATTATTCTATTATATCTCTGTCTGCTACAGGCTCTTCCTCAAACATTGCTATTGCAACACTTTTGGCCAGGCAACAGTTTTCATGGACAATAAGTAACTCCATTTCCCTATACTGCAGAAACATTTTCTGAAATCCTTGGACTGAAAACCAAATTATTCCATGAGCAGCAGAATTAATAACATCTTGTTTTATGTCAGCTGTGGCCATTGTCACCCTAAATTTCTCTTTTCCACACCTTTCTCCCCTTTGCTTAAACCCCACTACACATACATTGAAAAAACACGGTGTTTCCAGAAACCACGCTGTTTGGGAGCAGATTTTGCAGTTTGACCAGTTGACTGCTGCCAAATGAAAGGAATGGTTATCCTCTCTACAAGGCATCATGGGAGCAGAACTATTTTAGGGGCTCTATTCCTCTCAGATTTGATTGAATTTGGCAAATTTTGGAGCAAGGAAAGAAAGTGACAAATGCAATACCCACTTTCTTGCAAATTACAGGGCTAATGACAGAGCACATCCATCCTATTTTAAGAGGATATGGTTAGAAGGAAAAAAATAAATTTAAAAACATGTAGTTTCAGATTCAATTTTTATTTGTTGGAAATGATCACAGAGATAAGCAGAAAAGCACAGAGTGTTTGTAAGGAACATTTGTAGAGCAGCATTTTGCCTATTTATTAGGGGACTCCCTGGTAATAGAACTAATTCAGGCCCACAATTTAATATAGCATGTTATAAAATTTAGCAGGATCGTAGATCAAATAAACAGCAAACAACAACAACAAGCAAAAACAGTTTGCTGACATTCTCAGTCTCTTTTTAAATAACCACCCCCTACTGCATGTTTGGACTCAATTTGAATCAGAGACATTAAATATAATAAAGCTATGCATTTAGCTGGTTTTGCCTGTCGTTCAGATTAGGTTGGATTCCAGCAAGGAGAACTTGTGAGAATTTCAGAACTAATGACTAAGGAGACAACCAGGTCTTAGCTATAATTGAAGGTAAAAAGCTGAAGAAGCTCGCTGAATCAAACCCCCAGAGATTAAGAATATCATGTTTGCTTCTCATTAGTATCTACAGCACCTTCAGTTCTACTCTGAAGAGACGTCATAAAAAATATTTCCTGTCACACACTTTAGAATCATAGAATCATTAAGGTTGGAAAAGACCTGCAAGATCGTCTGGTCCAACCATCCCCCTACCACCACCATCACCCACTAAACCACGTCCCTAAGCACCACGTCCAACCTTTCCTTGAACGCCTTGGGTAGTGGATGCTTCTGCCTATTGAGGCTTCTCTCACTGGCAGAACAAAGTATCTTCAAGTGTGAATCTGTGCCCCACTGTTTGAGTAATGCGCATTCCAGTCTTCCATCTGCTATTTTAATAAAAAGAATGGGAACCAAATTTATCGCCCAAATGTTTGATTTTCCTTCAGAAATTTTCTTCTCTGTCCATCTAAAACTGGTTTCTGGTAGTTACACAATCATCATATTCCTAATAGAAATTTTTCTCCATCCAACTAACAAAGTAGTGTTGCCATTTCTGATATATACATTTTTTTTAGAGCTCTGTCAAGGATACTCTGAAATGGTACTTTAATTTTAAAACATATATGTATATTTCCCCCCTTTGGGAATAATTACACAGTCTAATAGGTCTTGATGTTAAGGTTTTTTCTTTCCTCAAGTTTAAATTGCTTTTTTTTTTTTTCAGAAGCATAATATATTCTTACTACTCCGTATGGAACACTCTAAATTATTTTCATCTTATACTTTAATTTTTAGCTTTTTTTCCCACTTCCCCACAACAGTTTTGTCGCCTTTTTCAAGTTATTAATATGTAGAGATTGCCTCCGTAAGTTCCTTGACATTTTTGCAGACATTCTTGCAACAGATTGGATAAATTATATTATCAGATATTAACCAAAGTAATGGCCTATTATGAATGGAGAAAAGCAAATAATAATAGATCAAGCTTGGCATTTCAGTTCTTACAGCATGTGAACTGTTGTATTATTGAATCTTTTGCTGCTGTAGCAATAGCCAAACAATGACTGCGTGCCTGAAGGCTGCAGTGGAACATGCATGTCCCGCTGACCTTTTGCAGCACTATTTCAATGGAAATGGCTGTTCCTTCCTTCAGCCCACTCTTTTTCTCCCTCTGCATGCGTGCAAGACTCAGCAAATATCACTGTCTCAACACTTCATGGAGTAAATTCTGAGTCTCACGATGCAGTGACAATAGAATAACCTCTAGGAAGGAAACCAGCTTTCCTTTCAGTAGGCCTACAGCAATCACCAACTTTTTCAAGCGTCACCACACCATCAGCTGTCAGCCCATGCCATCCAATAAAGTCATCCATGATTAATTATTCTTAAATGACAGCAGCATATTGAAACAAGCTGATAGCTGCTGACAGTGGAAATCCAATTAACCTGAATTACTATCTTGATTGTGGCCCAATTAATGTCAGCTGTGCCACATCAGAAGTGAAGGCTTGGCTAATATAATTGTTTAATTAATTCACTGCACAGATTAGTTGATGTGGGACTGCCCTTATGCTGACTTCTTTTCTTTTTTTTATTTTTTTCTTCCCCCACTGAACGTTAGATTTGAGAAAGAAGGGGAAGCAGCTTGCTGTCTACGGCTTTTTGCTTAAGTGGATAAATGAAGTTCTATCTTTAAATGGGGTTTGAAAGATCACAGAGGGAATTGCAGAGCTGTTAAACTTCTGTTAAGAGTCTGTTGTTGCCTGTTGCTTTAGTGAGTTTTGTTGTGCCCTATAGCTGAGATACAAAGGGATTGTGAAGAATTCTCTCTGATGCGTTCAAATTGAGATATGACGTTGCCATGCATTAATGATTTTTCTGCCTTTTAAAGTACATATAGTAAGCAGCAGGAAGGCTGGTAATGATGAGGGGTGGATTTATTTATCGTTAGAAATAGAAACTTGAGTCAGAGGTGACTGGAAGTTTGCTGTTCATGATGCAATATCTGCCTGGTGTCTTGAGATTAGTTTGTACTTTTGGATCTCTTGTGCAAAGACAGACTTCCATGACAAATAATTGAGTATTAAGAAATGCATTATGAGCAATTTCAGGAATGACTCACTAAACAAAAGGGTCTGGTGGCGCTTCTTCCAGTTGAAGCGCGTTACAGTAGCTATTATGATCTTTGCCATATCTATTTTAATTCCTCTCTCTCTCTGCTGGTCAGCTTTCAGCAACCATAACGCATTTAAAAGAAAAGTCACCCTTCCATTCATAAAGGGCAATACAAGAAATAGAAAACTACCACAAAACAATTGTAGGCCTAAGGGTGGCACCGAACCACTAATAAGTTAGAGTCTGTGAAGTAGATAAAGAGAAAACTTTCCTTCATCTCCACCAGAAACTTAATATATTCTTAAAAAAATACAGGCAGACTCAGACTGATTACCAAATAAGAGGATTATGATGAAAAAGGAGCTCTAATAACTTAAAGGAGCTAGCATTAAAAAGTTGAACTCAATAAATTAATATGTTAAGTATAGAGGCTTTGACAAGCAGAAAGGGGAAAATATACATGCAGCCATACCACGTCTCTCTCTTTCTCTCTTTTTTTATTCCATGGGGAACTCAACTATTTAAGCTCTTGTCATAGATGCCAGGGAGGAAAGGAATAGAGAGTTAAAAGCTTTGATCAGCTGTGTGTTTAAAAAAACAAAGCTGGGACACTTAACGAGTTCAGAGGTTCCCTTCACAAATCCAGAATGTTCAAAAATAATCTGGTTTCATGAATGCCGACCTCCAAAAATTCCATAAGCGGGACCTCTCTGGAGATTTCTGCCTTTGAATTGCTCTCCAAATACCACCAGCACATAATCTCCCATGGAGGCTTCACTTTAGGCAGAAGTTCTCAGAACTACTTTCAAAACTTCCATAGAGCTTCAAACCAGTCGCTCAGTTCGGTTCTCAGGATTATGGTTTCGGAGGATTTGCAGATAGGCCTTACCCTGGAAACTGATTAATATCCTCATCTTCTCAGCAGCCTAGGAGACCTGCCCAGCATATTTTTGAGAAAAACATGTCACAACGAACCAAACTATATAAAAGTTTTAAACTTAACCTACTACAACAGTTTATTAATTTTTGGCTGTGTATCCCTACAAGGATTTATTTAAGTATGTAACTGAAATTTCTTTGTCTAGTGTAAGAGTTAGTCATAGTTGAGTAACATGTTATCTTTTGGCTACATCCCCCGTTTCTACCATACTGGCGAATTGCATTTCTCTGCTGTCTTGCTCATGGGAAGAAATGTTTGCAGATTGTTTTTTCCTTGCACAGCATAAAAGGCTGGAGTAAATGTGTGTTCTACTGCAAATCTTGCAAATCAGCTACTAATTGGCACTGTGACAGAAATCATGCATAGATGTACAAAGATGTATGGATTTAATAAGTTTCATTGCTTTCTGCCCCACTTCCAGTCTTGCAATGAGATAAAACTCAAAGACGGAGGTTATTTTCTCATTTGCCCATAAAGACTTATATTTTCTTTTAATTTTTTTAGTTTGGATACTGTCCTCTCATTGCTGCTAGTAGTGGATATTCTCTATGGGAATGACCACTGGTATGGTACTTTGCGCTGACAAAGTACCTGCGCTGACAGCACCAACGATGTTGTGCACTGAAACTGAGTTTCGACAGGCAGGGTCAGGCAACAATGCAATTTGTGAAGCAATGCTAATAAACAATTATTTGTAGCATACCGATCTCTTTTATTCAGGATTCCTTGCAAATTGTAAAAACACGAGGATTTTGACACAGATGCAGGAAACACACAATTTTGATGGCAGTAAATTATGCAGCATGCTCCTGAGTATTGTTTTATTGGCAGGAACAATAACAGGTGTAGTCTTATGATCATTTTTAACTTTCAAATTAGTTATTGTTCACCTTAGTTTGCTAGCTTAGTTCAGAGTAAAAATTCAGTTTAGGACAGCTATTTAATGATAACATTGCAAAGAGTGCTGAACAGTTGTTTTAGAGGTGAATAAAGGGAACTGTGTTGTATTTTTCTTCCACCTTATGAGCTCCAGTGCCATACTCATAGCTCTATTATGTGACTGTAATTAAAAATAATCTATCATCCGGGAAGATGTTAAAGCTTCTAATCATAGTAGTGGGTGAACTGAAAAACAAAAGAAAACTCCACTTGGAAACAAACTTTTTTTATTATTATTTTTTTATTAAAAAAAAATAATAAAGTAAAAAAAAATCAATGTTTGTGGCTTAATATTAGCAAGTAATGAGAGCCATCACTACACATGTTCCTGTTTCTGTGCCATGTATTTAATGGAGTAACATCCCTAAATTTATGAAAGGGGAAACTAAGGAACTAGGAAGTTCTCTAGGAATGTCTCATGAAAGTTCACAACAATTTGAAGAGAGAAAGAGGCATAGATGTTAGATCTGCCAGTACAGTTCTCTGCATTGTCTTCTATTTTAAGACACATTTTTTTGTCTTTATATTTGAATCCTGTTATTAACAAGTCCTGAACTTTGTTCTTTTTTTCTTTGTTCAGAGTCCAGAACTCTGTTCTGCTTTTTTGACTTTCCCATCTGCAAAACTGAGTAGGAAACCTCAGGAAAACATCACACAAAGTTTTCCATTAAGTTCTGATTTCTTGTATAGAGGCAGAAATTTGGTGTCAGCTCAGGCTGCCTTGTGGCATTTGTGCATTTAATCCATCAGTAAAATGAAACCTCACAGGCCAGTGTGAAAATGGTAAAATAACAGAGGTTAAAATCCTCTTCAGACCTTGAAGATCTTGTTCGGGTTTAAACAAAAGTTTAGATTGGGAATTTTGACAGCCTATCCAATTCTCCATGGCTTCTGTGGAAAATTGTTCTGCCTCAAATTTAATTGTGTCCTGCCCAATACAATAAAGCAGAGGCACTATTATTCTTAGTTTCACTGGTGTTACACTAAATGTGGCGTTATCCACTTCTTGTGACAGAAATTAGTAGGTAGTAGAAAAGAAATATCCTTTTGTCCTTTAAGGATGTTCATTTGGCAATTGCTTAAGACTTTCAGCTTGTCTTTCAAGGGTCTACTTTGAATAGGTGAAGACCCACATATAGGTACTTACGGGTTAAGAAGCTGTAAAATAGCTTCTGCTATATTAATCTGCCTGTATATGTATATGTCATGTTAGGCAAAGCATGGAAGTGTGCATTCCCTGAATTTCTAGCACACAATTTATCACTCTCTCCAAGTAAGATTTTCATGCCTGGTCTCAATTTAATTTACTCACCATTACTTAGCACTTTGTTCCCATCTTGTCTGCATACTGGAAAGGAGCAGCAGTGACGTGGTGAATGCTTGTAGACTGGTGAATAATAGGATTCCTGGGAGGAAAAACATCAGTCTTGAGCTTTAGTGATACTCTTGGTTGCCAAACTTGGTGGTTCTCTCTTTTTTTTTCTTTTTTTTTTTTCTTTTTTTTTCTTTAAGGAACATTTCTCTAAGGAAGAAATAATAGTAGTCCTTTAAGGAAGGAGTTTTTTAAAGGAACATTCTCTTCATCTCTTTATTGAAACATGTTTTCCAGTGTCTTTGGCCTTCCGTACCAAACCAAACCTATTTACCGTGTTTAGATATCTGTTTAAAGTTCAGTGCAGCAGATGTCAGCTGTCTTCTAAAAACTATGAAGTACTGTATGATAGTTTGTCCCTGCCAAACAGTGCTTGACATGCTAATGATGGTAGTGTTTTGTAGTAGTAGAGATACTGCTAGAATAGGAGTGATGCTAATGTTTTTCTAGAGATAGTGGTGAGCAAAGTTTGTAAGATGTGATATCCTACATTAAATGAATCAATACGGTAAAGAAAAAACAGACATAGAGGTAAGTAACAAGTCTTTTCTGTTTTTCAGTTTGTTTTTCAATTGTTTCAATTGGTCTAATGAAAATACAAATACAATACTGCCTAATAGGGTTCTGTGACACTTAGGGGATTCATCAGCTCCTAACACTGACTTTCTGAGGTGTTGATGGCACAGTGCTTCCTGGAAGCTATTCCACAAATTGGTTTTACTTTTGATTCATAGTGCTGGGAGGAGCCTTTTCATGGATCACTCACAGTAATGCACTGACTGGTGTTTGTATGTACAGCTGCCTGCTGGTGATAGAATCAGACTAGCTTAAACTTTAAGTTTCTTCTTTACTGTCTGACAGTTTAGCTGAGGGTAATTTCTCTTAATTATAGCTGAGACTTGAAGGCAAGTCTTAGCTCAAGAATAGTGTGCTTTGAAGTCAGAAAATCCCTTCTTTCAGTCCCAACATGAAAAACAGTTATATGAGTTATGTGTTCAGCTGTTTTTTCCCCTGCCCCCCAAAGTGCCTTTGCTTTCTTTATCTGACACTTGCTTTTGTTTGAGGATGGTCTGAAGATCATTTCTGGCTGATGCTCAACCCTTTACCCAGTATTTTATTTTTATTAGAATTTTCAAATAAAATGTTGCCTATAGCTATACACATGGTTCTAAGGAGAAATTATTAACTTCTTTGAACCAGAATCTCATAAGGGTAGACTGAAATTGTTCCATTAACACAAATGGAGTTGAGGCAGATTATACACTTTCTCTGGCTTTGGTCCTTATAAGTTTGAGCAAAGTTTGATCTAGTTATTATAGGTGCTAAGTTGGAGAGCTAGACCTTTTTTTTTAGGATGGAAAAGGAGCCACATCTTTCCTCGGCTGGGTCTACAGTTAAGGCTTTCAGCACTGCCTGCCATAGTGCGCTCATAGACAAACTATTGACATCCAAGTTAAGAGTCTGGCTGAACTTCTGGGCTCAGAGGGTTTGAGATCAGCACCATAGTGACGCAAACATTGCCATTTCCAATCCAGACAAGTAGTCCTGTTCATATGGGAGTACAAACTAACTGATAAACACTGCTCAGCAGGAAGGCTTTATCTGAGCACACTTCAATGCGGTTCAGTCACACTCTCTCTGCTCCACTGTCACCCATGTTTCTGGGTTTGAATTGTTGGGGAAGTTCAGTTCCATCTGAGTGACTGTAAGGGGTTGTTAAGAATATCAAGGCAGTTTTTGCAAAAGTATAGGGACATTTGTTTATATATATGTTTATATATTGGGCAATTTCTGTTTTGGAAAAATGCAGACTCCCTGGTGTTTCATCTACACAAAATCATAGAATGGCTTGTGTTGAAAGGGACCTTAAAGATCATCTAGTTCCAACCCACCTGCCATGGGCAGGGACACCACCCACTAGACCAGGTTGGCCAAGGCCCCATCCAGTCTGGTCTTGAACACCTCCAGGGATGGGGCATCCACAGCTTCTCCAGGCAGCCTGTGACAGCGTCTAACCACAGATACAGTGAAGAATTTCCTGCTTACAGTGAAGATTTTCCTCCTAATGTCTAATCTGAACCTACCCTCTTTTAGTTTAAGACCATTCCCCCTAGTCCTGTCATTATCTACCCAAGTAAAAAGTCCCTCTCCATCCTTTTTATAAGACCCATTTAAGTACTGAAAGGCCACAGTGAGGTTTTCCTGGAGCCTTCTCTTCTGTAGGCCGAACCTCCCCAGCTCTCTCAGCCTGTCTCCACAGGAGAGGTGCTCCAGCCCCTTGATCATCTTTGCGGCCCTCCTCTGGACACACACTAACAGATCCATGTCTTTCTTGTGCTGGAGGCCCCAAACCTGGACGCAGTGCTCCAGATGAGGCCTCACAAGGGCAGAGCGGAGGGGAACAACGACCTCCCTCCCCTGCTGCCCACCCCTCTGGTGATGCAGCTGAGGGTGCAGTTGGCCTTCTGGGCTGCAAGCAGACACTGCTGGCTCATGTCAAGCCTTTCGTTCACCACAATCCCCAATAAATAGTCATTACTTGCTTTAAACTGCTGGCTAGATCTGCTACATAGAATTAAAACAGCTGCCAAAGGTAGGTGGCTTCATTCCAGTGCTGGGAAAAAAAAAATCCTCTTTATAGTGAATTTGAAAATCACATTGGAAGCCTATTGGATTGAAAGACATGATAGAAATGTAAGCCATTTTCATGTGTTATTATAAATGATGTTTCAGCCATTAAAAAAACAAACAAGCAACAAGTATATTAAGGGGATACAAAGATTGCGGTGTGTATGGTCTCCACCAGACCCTGTTTGTTTTTGGGCAAATCAACACAGAAAACATTGTGCTTTTATCATTACCCTGATAAGAGACTGTTGCAGGTGGTAAAAATTACTTGAGATTTTGAACTAGTCATGAGTGCACATGAACTGGGATCTTAGAGAAGCCTTACCTTTCCCAAAGGAGAGCCAAAATTTCCTAGAAACACCAAAAAAATGCCCCCTCACTGACAGGGCAAACTCCTTTCTCCCTGTTCTTCTTCATATTCCCCATCTTGCTCTGAAGCATGTAGGCACTAGAGAAAATGTTTGCATTGTCTTTTCCAGCATGGGACACTTGGACAATTTTCTGTAGTTTTCTTCTTTGAATTGGCTGTATTTAAATAAAATACATAAAACAGCTTGAGATAGATTTCTTGCTTGGAAAATGTCTTCCAGAATGACCATCACTGGCTAAAGAGCTAAGTGGCAGAAAATTCTGTCCTCCCATAGGAAATGCTGAGGAACCACACCTGTAGGTGGCAGTTGGTTTCACCTGGGGTATACACCAAGAAGATAAATGAGCAAGAAGTGATTCATAGGAAGACTTGGAGGGAATGGAAAGACTGCGTAGAGTTAGTGCATATGACAATTATGTAGACACAGAGTCACAAAAGGAAGTTTGAAATTGTCCCAAATGATGTGGAAGTCAGGGCACAAAAACATTGACAAAGTAAATGATATTCCCTTGCTGGTGTGGGCTGGCCTTTTCCCGTTGCTATCAAATCTTGTAGGTTTTACTCATATGCAACTTGACTGATTCATACTCATTTAAATACACCAAAAGTGCTTAATAATATTACTGGCCTTTTCTAGTCTGTCTGCAGAAGCAGTGATATTTAATAGCAAATTCATTGTTACTCTATAAGGAAGCTTTACCATAAAGGTCACCAAATTTGGTCAGTGCATTTTAATTTGTACACACGGTAAAGGTCATATTCCTCACTGCTGTTGCAATAACACAGTCTGTTTACTATCTTATCAGAAATGATTGTGTATAACTTAGCTGAGGGATTTTACCAGCGTAAATGGAATATAAGAACAAAAACAATAATGATGAAGACACTGGTGGAAGTGTAAGGGGAATTTTTCCCTCTGTATGTTTACATACTGCTTGAAGGTAAACATACATCTGTGGTCTGATTTTCTGCTGCATTACTACAATATTTCCTTTTTTTTTTCTTTTTTTTTTTTTTTTTTCCCCACGAGAGCTTCACAGCCTTCAGCAGAGTTCCTGCTGGTGTATATTGGAGTGACAGTAGTTTCAGATTTATAATATCATTTCTGTATAAACATGTCCAAGTGTTAATAAGGACCTGGACTCCCAATCCAGCAGACCTCAAATTAGCTTTCAAAATGCATATTAAGGGCATAGACAAATGCTTTAGTGCAATTCCAAATGACCTCCAAGGGCAGGGTGAATGAAATTGTACGAACCTCTTTAATGTCACAAAACCCTCTCTACAGAGATTTGCATATAAAATGTCCCATTTTATGTCAAACAGATTTGTTAATCCTACAGTGAAGGAAACAGTACTTGAAAATTAATCAAGGTGAGTTTTCATTGCCTGACAGGCCTTCAAAAGGACCTGACCCAACGACTGGAGGCTGTTAGTATATGGTTTCTAAATTGAATCAATTTTGGTTTGTTGTTTTATTGTGTGATTTTATCTTTTTTTTTTTTTTTTTTTCTTCCCCTGTATGGGTTTGCAGGAAATGGATCTCTATAACAGAGGTAACTCTGATGATTCTTTGGACAACTAGTGGGATTGTACTTCCAGAAGCCCATGCAATGCTGGCTCTGATGGAAAATACTTCATTATTTGCTCATTATTTAAAAAACTGTGTTTAAAATATGCACAAGCATTTCTGCAGGTAAAAATGGATAGCCTTACTGGGTCCTTCTGTACTGAGTACAGGATGGCTTGTTTGCTCACTTACCATAATAAACAAAGAAATGGAGACTGAAAAAATAGACCTCCTTTCCCTTGTGGCATATTCTTGCCCATATAACCTAACTGAAAAGTCTGGAGTATGTCAAATATTTATACTATCTGACATTGCAGGAGGGAGGGACAAAGGTGCCTGCTCTTGAGCTAACCATCTTGGGTGATGCTATTTCTTTGATATCCTCATCCCTATCCTAGTCCATACCCTATGAACAGGGAAAGATGTAATAAGGAGGCAAGATATTGGTGAGATTGATGAAGCTAATGACAGCAACCTACCCAGGGCTTTTGTCCTGCAGGAGACCTAGGAAATGCCACAGCCATGGAGTTGCAGGGTATGTCTCTACTCTGAAGCAGTGTCTTATGCCCAGGATAGACAACCTGTACTAGTACAGATCCAGCACAGATCCCTGCCTGAACTAAACTGCATTTGTAGGGCTTTTGGCCTCTTTCCTAAAGCCAGTTCTGAAATCTCTATTTTCCCTGTAGATTCAAAAGTTTCCATGCGTTATTATATACTGTGAGGTCACTAGTGACAGGGAAAAAATGCAGTGTACATTATAAGCAATCCATGGAAGGTAGAGAAGCATGATGCTGCTTTTCCATATGTGAGTCAAAAAAATTATACAGGAACAGTTTTCTATGGACCCACTCTCCTTTTATTAATGCTTTGCCCCTAGCCAGCATTTGAATCTCTAGCAACGAAACATTTCTTTCCTCCTTGTAACTGCATTTACTTTACTTCATCTTTCCAAGATGAAACTTGCTTTTCTGGGCCTACGGCAGTATTGGGCTTTAATAGTTTTTAATGACTTAACTATCTGTTGTGAGATAATTAAAATGTCTTTTAACATTTCACCCCCAAGAGAGAAATATCTTCTAAGCTGTAAAACATGACCTGCAGCTTTCTTTATGAAACAATGAGGGAAAGGTTTCTTCCAGGCTCAGTCACGTCCACTTCTCCTGTCAATATAAAGTACTCCTTAGCTGTGTCCCTAAATAGCCTTGCTCATTCCTTCTCTGCTTTTCACTCCTTACTGTTTCACATGTGTGTTTAAAGAGCTTCTGTCAGGATTAAAATATATCTTTACCTATACTGTGTTACTAAAAAGCCCTGAGAGCCTAGCAAAAATAACTGTAAAAAAAGACATTTATTCTCACTGCAGGATTAGGTGGTTGGAGGTGATTTTTCTTTTTTTCTTTTTTTTTTTTTTGGGGGGGGGTGTATCCCACATTGTATTCTTTTCATCTTGAGCAAGTGTTAATAATGAAAATAGCTCCAGTTTAATCAACAGGTGCCTTGTATTATGGAAAATGGTCTTACAGCAGTTTGGAGCAGAGCTATAAAACCAGAGTAGTGCAACAGCATGCCATTCAAGGTTCAGAGTAAACTAATATCATTAAAATAAAATCAGATAATACTGCTTACAGTGGTTTGTCCTACATTTTCCGCCAGAAAATAATTCTTTCTTGTTTCCTTAAATTTGGCCCAAATTTGGCCTGAAATTATGTGTGTCAAGATGATTTCCATATCTCTATTTATTTATGCATTTTAATGGATAGTTAAGGGTAGTCAGTGTTTTCCAAAATGGAGTTCCTGTTGTCGTTAGGGCTTCCCCTACTGAAGACCAGAAAAGTCAAGTAGAATAAGCAACAGCATTAATGCAGACAATCTAAAAGAAAGATCTCCAGCAGCTGAGAAGTGAAAGAGTTGGAAAAAGACGAGTGAAATCAACTGTGGATTAGTTGGATGCATGGAAAATGTTATAAAAATGCAAAGCTCTCTGAAGAATTATGTCCCAAAATAAATGAATCATCTTACAGTTTGTGATTTTTTTTAACCTTTTCTTAATCTTTCTGTGGATGTATTTTTGCTGTTCTGCGACTGCTAATTTTGAGGCAGAAACGTAGTAGTACCTTTCTCAGAGCAGTAAGGATCTTGCCCTGGGGAGAAATGATCTTTGGCTTTCCAAATCTGCGTTTGTAAGTGTAGATTGACCTTGATTCAAGAGATGGCATCATGATTACATAACCACATTGATATTTGGGATGGATGGTAATCGTTATATGATTCTACTGTCATGAAAGCTCCCAGGGGAATATTAGGAGCTTGGTGTTAAGTGAAAGGTTTAAACATTTTTGTGGTCTCATGTGAGCATGACTTTGATAGATATCCTAAGAAAAACTAAGCTAATAAGTAAAATTTATATATACAGGGTGTACACAGTGTGATAATTACCCATTTACTGAACAAGGTAGAGATCTTGATGGGGAAAATATTTTTTTACTACTTGTATATGCATACCTGAAAAACCTGAACCATAGCACGTCCTAGCTATAGAGTGCTTAAATTTCTTATGGTGATGTGTTTCCAGTATGCCTTGGTGCTCTAGGGTTATTAAAGATATAGGATTGTATTTTTTTTTTTTTTGTCTTCCAACTTGCCTCCACAATTATGGTGGCATTAAGACATTGTATATAATCTCAGGTTAGCAATCACTCTCTGTTAACCTAAATCAGGGATAATAACTAGAGTTTATGTGTAATATTATTATGTATGCTGTTTATTATTGTATATTTTTGTAACATTTGGGTAAGGGTGCCCATGCTGTGGTCTGCAGATCCTATCTGCTGAACAGAACAATCTGTTGCCCTTCCTGCTATGTGCTAACATCTTTCTCCACTAATAAGGGCTCTGATAAGCTTGCAAGAGCCATGTGAACAATCTAGGTCATGAGGGATCAAGTTATACGTGAAGGGCTGCTGGCACAGTCCTTTCCATGGCAGTATGTGCATCTGTACCTTGAGGGCAACCACTGCCTTTTGCTAGTATATCAATATTTTTCCATCTAAGTGACAAAAAGAAGTTGGGGTATATGGCCATCCTTCCTCAGTGTGTGTAGAAAAGCTTGTGGCAATGGTCAGGACTCAGAGACTGTGTTTCTACTGCTCCTACAGCACATGCAGATTTATGAGTGGAGACTAAAGGGACTCAAAGAACTGAACATTTTCCTTACTGAAATATAAACTAAAGAAAGAACTCGGAATTAACAGGAGAATCCTGCAGTACGTTATATGGCTGTGAAGGGCAGTAATACTTAATCCAATAAGAGATGTTGTAAACATAGTAGGAATCATTATCCTGACTTACCAGCCAGGACAAGGTCATAAAATGTGAACCAAATACCACAATACAGGCTTGGCTGCATCTCTCCTACCCTCTGATTAGTCTGTTTATGGTCCAGTTTGTTGCTTGCCTTAACATCGTTTAAAAGAAAAAGAAAATAAAGAGAGTCTATGTAAAGTACAAAATAAGAGTGAATGTAACTTTGCAATGATAGAAAGAGCAAAACAAGGGAACCTCTCTGCAAATGGACTGATGTAAAAACCATATGAAGTAATACCATACAGCCTTTGAAACTCTCATTAGGAATATTAGACTGCTGCTGGAATCTAAGTGACCTATTAGCATCCTCTCTCTGCTGACAGAACAAAGGCTGTGGCATTATAGAAGTGGACGAGGACATCTAGGTGTTTTAAGATAGTCTGCAGTTTTAAGCAGAGGTTTCCTGGTTTACCTTGGAATTAACTGAGGTTAAAAGAAAAGAGGATGCTGTAGCAGCCCTGTTATCTCATGCACTCCGTTTTAAGAATGCATCTAAGTTATCCCTCCGAAATGTAGACTGCAAGAACCACTGTGAAGAAACATCATTTAGTGGGTGAAAAAGTTTGTTAAAGAGAGAGAACTAGTCCAACCGTATTCTTCCCAATAAATAAGTCACAATAAACTGATCAAAAAGTGTGAACAAAGGGGTGCCCCCAAGCAGAGTTTTAGGGCAGGGGGAATTGTCTCGCTCCACTCAGTCCTGCCTTGCATACCTGATAAAAAGATCCTTCTTAACACATGCACATGGAGAGATATATTCACAGCATCTTTTTTTTTTTTTTTCCAAACTCAAAGAAAACATTTCTGTGTGAGTAATTGAAAAGCAAATGGAGAACCAAGATGGATCATTGATTATCTGCTATGGACATAGGGCAACATGGCATTTGTATTTCATAAGAAATAATAACCTGGAAATCCACACTTTAATAAAAGCCACCAGTTCAGTTGGTGACTGATTCTAGAGGAGAGGACAGACCATGAATTACAGAGTTCCCCGCTAGAAGTGCTTCTCCAGCTCTTCATAGAAAAATGTATAGGCTCCAGGAGGGTTGCAAGAGAATGAAGTAGTGGGCTTTGGCGCATAGATGGAGGAGATGAGTTCCCAGGCACTTGAAGTGTAGGCCAAAACTTCTGTTGAAGAAGATAGCTGTAGGGAACAACAGCTCTATTGGAAACGTAATTCAGTGCAGAGAGGTGTAAACTGGTTAGCAAAGAATTTCAAACAGACCGTCAGGGCTGATTATGCCAGTTAGGGAAAGAATGGAAGGAAAAATAGATCAGTAGTATTAACATAGTGTTTCCAATGAGATTGTTGTTTTAGCTGAAAGGTAAAGAACTCTGCACAAATGTGATTGGTTTATCAGGGCAAGATGTTGTTTTCAGGACTGGTGTCTAGTTGATATGGTCTCAAGGAAAATGTGGGAACTTACTCCATGTTTCATTGCCGTTATTTTTTGTGAGTCAGATAAGAGGATTCCTGACAGAGTGGGATTGCAAAGAGCTATTTCACACTGTGAAGAGCTGCTGTAGATTGCAAAGAGCTGCCTTAGAGAAACAGCCTTGAGACAGGTTGAGAGCTTGTAGATAAAAATTAAGGACCAGAACAATAAAGGACACCTTGGGGTTGGGGTCTACAACAGGCCATGTGATCAAAGGTTGCCTGTTGATGGGACCTTCCTGCTTCAGCTACGATAAGCATTGCACTCGCACGCTCTCATCCTGATGGGGGATTTCATGCACCCAGATATCTTCTGGGAAAGCTACACAGCAGGCTGTAAGACTCCTGGAGTGCATTGAGGATAAATTCCTGGTCTAGGTATTAGACAGACCAACCAGAGAAGCATTACTGGACCTGGTGCTTGCCAATGCAGACCAACTTATTAAAGAGGTTAAGATTGGAGGTAGTCTGGGCTGCAGTGACCACTCCCTGGTTGAGTTTGTGATCTCAAAGAATCACTGGGCCTGGCAAAGAAATAGGGAAGCAATAGTGAACTGCAAGTTTGCAGACAACACCAAGCTGAGTGGTGCAGTTGATACACCAGAAGGAAGGGATGCCATCCAAAGGGACCTAGACAAGCTTGAGAAGTCATCCCACATGAACCTAATGAGGTTCAACAAGTCCAAGTGCAAGGTGCTGCACCTGGGTTGGGGCAATCTTGGACATGAGTACAGACTGGGAGAAGAACTCATTGAGATCAGCCCTGCAGAGAAGGACTTGGTGGTTCTGGTGGATAAAAGGCTCGACATGGGCCAGCAGTGCAGAGAAGGTGATTGTATTTAAGAGGATTTCCCTTGTAAAGGGAGATTCAGGATCGTCCAGCAGGATGTATCAGTTTACAAAGACACAAGTCCACTGTGTTGTATTGACTTGTTTCAGATAGTCACAGCAATGGAAGAATTCTATCATGAATTTACCCTCCATCTTCTCATTCAGAAATACATACATTTATTTCTTCGTCTTTCTCCTTTTTTCAGCTACGAGCCAGGAAGATGAAGTGCTGTCTTCTCTCTGCTGCTTTGGCCGTTCTGCTCTTCATTGTCATAATCATCGTGGTCTCAGTCAAACGCTGATCTGGTGACTGTTTCCACAGGTAAAAGCCTTTAACTAACTTTTATCATACTCTGTAAGGTAGTTGGGAGACAACTCAGGAACCTGATAATGGTAAGAAAGATTTATCTTAGCTTGTGGATTCAGGTCTGGCCTAGGAAAATTATTTCCTTTAAAGGGCATTTGAGCTTGGAAATAGAATACTTAGTGGATTCTTAAACGTATGCCAAGGTGGTATTCAAACTAAACATCTTTTTCATCCTTTTCTCTGCTGATTATGTTGTATTTGTTTGTTTGTTTTTAATATGTGGATTTTTAGAAATACTAGTTAATATATCCTAAATCCACTAAATTTGAAGTGCAGAAATGGTGTTGAAGACCCCAGATTGGCAATCAGGGTCAGGAATGGCAATCTGGCGTCCTACAGATATGCTGAGATGTTCCAAAGTGCACCCAGAGAGATGCTGGAGCCAAAGTCTCCTGAGGAGCACAGGAGATTGCAGTACAGACAATAAAAAAAAAAAGGGTTTCTGGTGATCGTTGCTCTGGATCCATACCTAAAAGAAGTATTAATCTTTACTGGAGAGACTAGGCTATAAGTTTTTCAAGATAGACGGGACGTAAAAACAACTTTCTAGAAGCAAAAGAAATATCCTCTAAGAGGAAACCATAAGACCAAAAAGAAAAAAAAAAACTGTTTTGCTTTTCTCATTCCTCATTACTTTAGCAGTCTCAGTTGTTTCACCTTTAATCCCTGTCTGATACAAAGCATTTCTAGGTGTCTGTTTCTTTAGAAGTTTGGCAGGACATTATTCATGGAAAGATTATCAGATTTACAGAATTTCTACCACCCAAAGGGCTCTGATGTTCCATCTCTGTGTGTCTGCTGCCATAGCAAGGTTTCTAACTGGTAAAGCCAGAACCCAAGAGTCTCAGTTGGACTTTCCCCCAGGCTGCAGCTAGGACCCCTAGGCAGAAAGCAAAGAGGGTGCAAGGATGACTTTTAGTTTAGAGACCTCTCCTGTCCCACACAAATTTGTATGAAGCCTGTGTGATATCACTCCTGTACTTAGTAGATACTGCATTATACTGAGGCTCACTGAGACCTTTTCTATAATTAAAGCAGAGATTTCTTAGTCTGAACTCTCTTCTGGAATGACCATGGAGAAAGCAAAAAGGATTAATAGATTTTGTTTATTGCTTCCCTGTTTCTGGTAAGGCTGTCCTTCCATCTCAGAATGAAGTCATTGCACTTTAATATGCCTTCTTTCTAAAATGTGCTATCAAAAGAAATAGCAGGTGTTCATTCAAAACAAACCCAGAAAGACGATTCTTCACAAAACGTATCCTTAAGCTGTGGAACTACTTCCTGTATGATGTTATGGATGCCAAAATTTGGGTAGAAAAAGGGCTTGGACCATCAAGTAGCAGCTCGCTGGTTCTGGATGAGGATATTCATGAGCCCTGTATCTTCACTTGCATACTTAACCTAAGTTTTTGGCCACTGCTGAAGTGAGGAAGGTGTCTGTGAAGTGGACCTTAAGACAATAGAATGTGGATGTTCTTGGCATCTTTTTATTATGATATATATGTGCATATATTATATATATATATATTTATGCCTCTTTTACATGAGACATGCTGCTTAGGGATGCAGATAGTGATCTGTCCTGCTGATTTAAATATAGAGTAACTACAATAATTTTAGTTGCATTACTCTGGTTTTACTCTGCATTAATCTGGTTTGAAGATGTGATCCCTCATGGCAATTTATAAGATAATAAAATTTGGTTCATATATGCTTAAATATTCTCAACTACTAGAAATCACAAATCTTATCAACAGTTGACTAAATCTAGACACATTTTAATTTAAATCCCTTAAGCAGATAGTCAGAGAACCAAAATATTCTAACAATAAAACTCTATCCGAAAACTAGATCTAATCTTCTGCTAAAAGATCCATGTCTTGAGGGAAGTGAACCTAGAGATCTTAATGAAAGCCCTAGGAAAAATACAATGCCGTACTTTTTCTCATCAGTTGGGAAAATAATTATTAAGTTTAAAGCATGAGTTACTTTCCACCAGTACAAGTTCAGGCAAAAAATGTACAGAGTTATATTGAAAAAAAAAAGTATATTTTCTAATCATTATAAACTGTTCTTAATCCACATTGACTCCAAATGTTGTACAGCAGATTTCACATTTAGATTTAGAAGATTTCAAATCCGGAGCATTTTCAGAATTTCCTTGTCTGTGTTTCAACTACCCCAACAAACTGTTTCATATAAAACCCCCTTGCATACATTAGGGAGATAGAGAACAGCTGGGTTTTAGGATATAGCTCGACATGACAGTTCAGATAAAATAAAGGGAAGAAAGCGAGTTAGGGAACTGGTTACAAAATACTCTGAATTGGCAAAGGACACATAACTGAATAAAATCCCAAGTTTAGTAATGACCAGCCAGAACTTCCGTTTAACACATCATCAAACAATTTTTTTCTGTGCTGGGTCAGGAAGAATCCAAAAGAAATGCCACTAACTACCCCACTGAAGCAGTTCAAGCCCAATCTGCATGATATTCAGGCTGTGTTTCTTTAAGTTTCACAAGTGCAGCTACACTGAGAGATCTGAAGGTCACTGTGCAGTGAGTTAAAGGACTGAAATGACGCCATTAGTATCTATGATCACTAATGATCATTATGATCATTAACATTAAAAGCTGCTTCTTTTCTTTTTCCTTATTTCTATTTTCTCAATAATGATGCTGAATCAACAGCTCTCCTCAAAAAGACAAAAAAGCACTTATTTTCTCACCACAAATCAGACATGAATTTGTCAGAAGTGCCATTACTTCCATAGGAAAGATCATTAGCAAATCTTGAAAAACACAAAACACTTTTTCCCGTGACTTTCCCAAGCAACAGTGGCACCATCAGCTGCTGCCTAAGTGCGTGCAGAGAGACCAGCTGTTCAGGAGAGCTCTGAGCCCTGACTTCTGCCTGGCGAAGCCCTTGCTGTAAGTATGTCACTGCTCCCTTAGGGCGGTTTAGTCTGGCAGAGAGAGAGAGTAGAGCATCTACGGAGGACGTGGAGAAGCTCCTGGGGACTTATGTCTTTATGTTTGTTTGCTGACACCTCAGGAAAATAGCCCAGGAACTTTTGGGTCACGTTGCTCATATTGTAGCAACATCGCAGCTGCTCTTTTTGCTCTTATTTTACATCAGTAAACCTCTTAAAAGGACAGTATCACAGTCGCAGTCTGAAAGAAGTCCCTCATTTAACAATGTCTTTGTCTAAACTCATGATTTATTAGCCTAAATAGACCTTCTGTGTCCTCTGTAGTTTTTGACTCATTTAGATAAGTGTACAATTGCACAAAATGGTGAGCAAGACTGTTGGAATCTTAAGTCCAAGGCATTTTTTTGATAGGAAAAAAGAGGTGGCAAAATTTGAGAAAGATGCTATATGTACATGACATTTGGAAAATATGCTTTCCAATGAGAACTAAATCACCTCCATGTATTTATCCAAAGAAAGAGAGAGAGAAAGATGACTTAACTGTAGGAGACCCTTGTTTTTTGGAAAAAGTCATTGCAGCAGAAGGTGCCTCCCCTGCTTCTAAGACACACTTCAGTCAGACAAAGGTTGCTGGAATGAGTACATGGACTTTGTAAGGTCCTTAAGCCCTGTGAATTTACTCTTCTTTCTAGCATTAGGATGTTTCAGTTACGGTTACTGATGCAATGTTTGACTGTGATCCACAGCTATGGAAGAGCAGAGCAACAGCCAAGTGTACAAGAGATCATTGAGCACAATTTTCTCACAGCCCACATCAACTAGAAGTTAAAAGACTTCCTAATCCGGGAAGTAGTTCATTAACAACCACTGATGCATTCCTTTCCTGTTAATTTGACCAGTTCTATATTGGACCATCACAAACTTTTTAAAAATATACTGAGCAAGGAGTTCCACTCTTATTGCAATCAATATGTAAACTTTAGTGTACAATTAGAAATCCCTCTTGGCCAGCATCTCTACAGCAGGGCTGTAGTCCATATGGAAAAGCAATAATCAGGCTCCAGGTATCTGTTTCCTGAACAAGCAACTGTCTTGTTTTGAATTTAAATTGAATTAATCTTTCTAGAAAACTGGAAAATATTGTTTTAATTTGTTTATTTTTTTTTTCTCCTTTGCAATCACAATTTTCTTTGCCTAATTCATTTACTGGCTTATTACGTGGTTAAATGTTTTCTGTATCCTGACCAATGAGAATGAGATTCAGACAACTGATTTCATACAGTCCATCTTTTTGCCCTCTAAGGGCAAAACAAAGACAGTTTTATTTCATTGTTTTGCTTTTGCTTTTTAACTTAATATCACGGGGCTTTACTTATTGTCTCTGTCTTTCCAAGTCTATATACAGTTAAATAACTACACGTGTTTCAGTTTTCAAGCTTGTTTCAGTGTCTTGAGCTCTGTGGGGTTCTTACTATTTTTGACAGCTGTCATTCAAACTCTAAAATAATTCACCTCTATGCCCAGGCTGTGGCGTTACTGCCATGCTTTCCCTGAAGCACAATCAGAAATCAATAACTTTTCAATATCTTCTTTTCTCTTTGTTTCCTATTTTGTAAAGTTTCCTATATTTACAGTCAGGTGTCAATTTTTGTCAATTCAATACTTGTGCTTTAGTCTGTAATTAATTGCTCAGATCCTGGCATCCTTGCTCAATTTTTTGTTCTGGCAAGGAAAACTGAGGTGCACTCTGATTCTGCAGAAACTTTTGTGCTGTGAATTTAAACCAGTCAGAAATGAGATCTGAATTTTTTACTGATTAGTATTTTAATGTGTCTGTTTTTAAGATCTGGCCCCATTTCTTAATTTAAGCTAACATTTATATTCTTCAAGACTTTCCTGATTCCATTTCCAATGTCCTCATCTACGCTTCTCTTAACTAAATTATTTCCATGACAGCCAGTTGAAATCTGAGGTGCAGATATGTAGAAGAGAGAATTGATTACCAGTAGAAAGCGAGATTTTTAAGAGACAAAAGTCTGCTTTATGCAAAATATCTTTCAAAATAATAGCAAGAAATATAAAAGTGCCAGGAAATAGGTGGATTTATTTCTATGAAATTCTCTGAGTTTTCACCAATTAAGCAAGGCTTCAAACAGATGAACATTTTAATGGGATATCACATGATTGGGTTACTGTGGTTGAATGCATTTCAGGTTGACCTTGGTAGTTGTCCATTTGCACGCTCTTAGGTCTTTGCAAGCATCATATAATGCCAGGTTGTTAATTCTGCTGTGAAAAGAGCTAAGGGAGGATATATTATGCTGCCTTCACCTTAGACTGAAAGCCCCCACATAGGCAGCTCCTGAAGCCCAATTAATGTATAGTAATATGAATTCATTAATTTAAATCCAAAGTGAGTAGGACTTCTGAGCAATCAGCAGCTTTCTTTGTCCTGTCTCAGGTTTCTGCACTGGTTCTTTGCAATTGGTAGGAAAATGGAGTACTCCCACTAAATGCTTGTGCACAGTGCTGACCCTTCAGATGGATGGAAAGTCTGTGATCTGAATTTACAGAAGCAATCTGCAAACATTAATTATTTATTCTTTGTGATGCCTTTAAACTTTAGCCATGATGACACACACATAAGGACCTGACAGAAGAGACTGATCTTCAGTTCAGTGCACTTGGTTTCTACTGCAATAAATGACACAAAAATGGTCATACCATGTTTTTTGTCCATGCTTCAGACCAACAGTCTTTGATTCATGCCAATAACCTTTCTGGACTTGGATTCTGCGTCACTTACGGGTGCTTGAGGAAAGACCGTGAAAAGATCAAGAGATACCAGATGAAATTGCGGTCCTTCCTTTAACTGCCTAAATATGGCTTTAGGTGCCTAAAATAGAGGTTCCAACTTGGAAAAGACTGTCCTAAAGTGTATTTCCAAAACCTTTGAATGAGTTAGACACAAGTGTCTTGCCTATTTATACTCTCATTTCCTCAGGAGTAGAGATGTCTGGTTGAGGGAACAGTTGGTGTTTTCAGTATGATTAATGGCCCAGTAGAGTTCTCTGAGGCATAAATCACTAGCCCCATGAGAAAGGAGGATTAGGCTCTCTACAAGAGAGAGACAGATTTATAAACTGTTCTCAGCATCACTCCGCCCCTGTTAAGTGACATTTTCAGTTGGCAATGCTTGGGTTTTCTGTCTTGTTTAACCTCCCAAATCAGGGAGATCTTGGTGTTGTGTGAGGTAGAAGAACAGAGATGAGTCCAGGGAAGGGCATTGTTCATCCTGGTCTCCCTTGACTCTAAAGTATGGGTGGTATATGATTTTTTTTCGGTAAGGTATAAACAGCTTCTCTTCTCTTGAAAGCAATTCCTTTTGCCCTGGGAATGATGGGGAGGTGGACAAGGTTTCTGTCGCTGAGAGCAGAGCTTGGTGTGTGGGCCACCAGGAGGCCCTAAGTGGCCAGTTCTGTGCTGGCACATATTGATCCGGAAAAAGACACAAATTTTGTGTCTTTCATCACCATTTCAGATATTCATCACCAGTATCAACTGGTTCTGTTGTATTGGAAAGCTTTTAGGTGTGAAAAAGAGTTTGAAAAAGAGGTCTCCAGTGCTGGCAAGTGATAGATCTTCACTTTCCCTACTCATAATATCAAAACACTGTTATTATTGCTTTTTTTTTTTTTTTTGCTTTTTTTTTTTCCTCCTTAAGTAACCCAGAAATTCAATCTTAACAATGTAGCCTCTGAGAACAAACTTTTTTCAATCAAAACAACTTTGACAATGTTATAGCTCCAAAATCAGCTGCAAAGACTGCATCTTCATGTTTTGTTTGTTTGTTTGTTTTTTCCCTTCTGTGGACATGCACAAACTAGTATTAAATAGAAGCTCTGAGGATATTGGGTTTTGATACGCTTAGGTATTCTACCTACCTGTGTTCTTGAACAGATTTTGAATAGAGCAGCATATAGTTCACATATGCCACTCATTAAATGTCAGAATGTTATTCTTCTTGGTATGCAAGTTGCTTGAAAGTGTTCCATGAATACTATCCTTGGTGGTAGTGTAAAGCCAAGTAATTTTGGATCAGTGGGCTCTGGAAGAAAACCAGAAAAAACAGCACACTAGGTTTTCTTTGATAACAGTCTGTTAAAGAAGAAATATTTTGGTAATTGAGATAGAGAAACTGGTGTCCTAGCAGGAAAGCCTCTTAGAAGAGCAGAACATCTGTGATTATTGCTGGTCATGAAGAAAGATGTGTATTGAGGGGACCGTGGTTTGGTGTCCATGAGTTAGTTGTGCTTCTCAGTTGTTTGTAACTTAACAACTTAATGTTTGACAAGTTAGTTAGTATTTACGTGTCATAGAAAAATAATTATAAGTAATAAAATATACTCATTAAGTGCTGTGATTTATCCCAGCAACATGCACCGAAGTTCTGGTGGTGGTCATCCTCGCTGGAAGATAGCCTCGTTCTACAACGTGCTGTAGCTTCTTGTGTTCTGCAGTACAACCAAGTTGCTCTCTGGAAACAACCAGAATGCTCTAGGAGGTATTATTTGAACTGGAGAGTGAAATCAGATAAAAGCTGTTTCAATGGGCTCTGTTTCTTCATAGGCCTTCATTAACAGGAAAAACAAAAAAAAAGTTAAAAAATCCCGCATGACTTCAGACCCAGTTGAGTTACAATTTAGTAGTTGCCATGTCTTCATTAGATATCCACTTCCTTGGGTTATCTTAGAAATATCCACATCTTGATAATATTGTCTGTTTAATATATAAATAATAAAATTCTAATTGCCTTTATCTCTGTGTTGTAAGATTCTCAAATTGTCTTTAAAATAAGAATTATAATTCTGCCATACTCAGTGAATTTTCTGAAATATCCTTTTTAATTTCATTAGGCTTTAATAGGAGTTGGAATCTGCTTCACAACAACCTTTCCTTTACAGAACATGTTTCTGCTCTCAAAATAGCCTTTTTAGACGTATCAGGAGAAGGGGTCTTTTGACTTAAGTAGTCATTAAAGAAATAACTGTCTTTATTTTCTAAAGACTCGTAGAGAGATGGCTCTTTTACTTCAGTTTAAAGAAGTTGCTTAAGCTTTGAAAGGTTATTAATTCCCCAATTAATAGCCATAATTTTACACTGAAATAGCTTTTTACATTACAGTGTCAAATTACTTTGCTGTATAGAGCATAACCCATTTTCATTTTTCTCAGAACTAGATTATCAGGAATTACTATGTTGAGGTTCTCTACAAAGAGACACCGTAGTTACAGCTGTGCCTCTCAAGTGAATCTGATCATCCCAACTCAGAAAGTGAGCAAAGTTTCTTGTTACTGACATGATACATGAGGTGGAGTAGAGATAGAGGTAGATCATTTCAGTTTTCATATTACGGTGGTTGATTGAATTACCTCTTGTTAGCTGAACCACTATAGCTGTCCATGTACAGCCTGCTGAGAGTGCAGAGTAAAATGCATTAGTTTTGATGTCATGTCATCAAAACACTCTAAGAATAACATCCCATCCGTTGCTGCCTCTCCACTGACAAGCAGTAACTCATTAAACAGCAGTAATTTGATCCCTTTTGATTGTCTGCCTAGTCTTTAGATAAAAAAAGTCTTACAGTCTGTGGTATGTTTTTAAGGCATCTGCTTTTTCTTCTTCAAGTTTGAGAGTGCTAGAATGCTTATAGAAGAGGAATAAAGCAGCAATATCTTGAGCACCCTCTGTGCAGTTTTGGACTGAAGGGATTTTTGAAAAGAAAATAAAGCCCACCCAATTTAAGGCTCTGATAATAATTGTCTGCATTGCTCTTTGCTTTTTTTGTTGTACATCTTCTTACTCCTTCAACCCCCAAGCTTCCAACGTGCAAGTGCCTTACAGATCACAGAATAGTTGAGGTTAGCAGGGACCTTCAGGTATCATCTTGTCCATCCCCCTTGCTCAAAGCAGGGTCACCAAAGCAGATGCTCAGGACTGCGTCTGGCCAGGTCCTGAGCACCTCCAAGGATGGAGACTGCACAACTTCTCTGAGCATCATACTTCTGTGTTTGACAGCCCACAGAGTCAAAAAAAGTTCATTTCTTACGTATAAGTGGAATTTCCTTTATTTCCTTTTGTACAAGGATTGTTTTCCTGATGTCTAGTCCTGTGTTGTTTAAAAGTGATTGCTGTAGGAAGAGCATTCTGGTTGATTATTTTGAACAAAATTGTCCTTAGTTTTACAACTACCATTTGTATTATGTTTACAACATGCAATTAAGGATTCCTATTAAATGTTCCGTACAAGGCAGATCCCAATAACCAATATTTATTTACATTTTTTTCCAGAATACAGGATTAAAAAGAGTATAGAGGACAAATTTAATACAAGAGAGAAGCTATAAAAACTACATTTCAGCTTTTATGAGCAAATTTGGGTGTTTATTGGCCTAGGAATTTTTTTTTCCTTTGACTCAAATATTGTTGTGGGGTGACAGACACACAAACTTCCTGGAATCTCCTTAATTTGTAGCAACTTCTCTTTTATTAAGTTATGTATACCAAAGCATATCTTGTTAACAACCAGTATATAGCAAATATATTTTCCAAGCTTATTAGTACAGAAAGAATTGTAAGTGGCTGCTATAGTTCATTAAGGCTTATTTATTTTATAGTTCATTAAGGCTAATTTTATAAGTATAAAACATATTTTAATAGCCATTTTTGCCTCAGTTTTTTATGTTTCTCTGCCCCCTACCGCTAGCAGCAGCTTCTGATTTTCTTCTTTGGTGCTGGATAATTTGCCACTCTGTTTACTGTGAAATACTTAGTGATGGCTTTTAATCAACAGTTTTGCTGGGCAGTAGCAGATGCTAATCTTCAGTTAGACACATATTCAGTTGTGTCAGACATATATGCTTTCTTGGGGTCAAAAGGGCCAGGTAATTTGATTTCTGCTCTCTTGATCCAGCACACTGGATGTTCTCCGTGCTGTATGGACAGAAATTTATTTGTGTGTACAGATATGATTAAAAAAATCTGTAACTTGATTCGGTGACTGCCTTGAAACCCAGAATAGGTCCAATTTACACATAAAATTTGTATCAGGAGAGGAAAAAGGAATGTGGGTAATTTATTTATTTATTTATGTATTTTTAGGATGGCCATGTTAGTAAAATCCTTTAAAATAAGTTTTATCAATGTGCTGTATATTGTTTAATATAATCAAAGGGTATCACAGTTGTTTAACTTAGGGTTAAACTTACTGCTCTGGAGAGCCAATTTTCCAGCTTGGATTTGAAATACATATTTTTTTTTTCATTGATGTTTGTAATGAGATGTTATAATACTGACTTTTCTCCTGCCCTTTGCTCAGTATCTTGCTGAGCCAGAGGGTACCTTGCTTATCCATGGCAGATATGTGCTCGATAGATACCGCATTGCTAAAGATAGTTAGATTTTTCGTGGCTGGCAGTCAGGTTTTCTGACAGATCACAGGGGAATATTCTTCATCTCTAACGCATGCTTGTTAACTGTTTGAAGAGAAACTTAACTGCACCGGTAACTTAAATCTAGTCAGATTATCTCAGAGAAATACTGATGCACAACTTGGCAAAGGGAGCCATCCACATCAGTTGAGACATACTGGGGAACCCCTCTCTCTCTTTTCTTATGTCTTTTGAACTTCCAATAAATACTTAGGTATTTATTGATGAAAAGACCACAGTTGGACCATTCTGCCCGTCATACCCATGTCTTTGCTCTCAAGCAATGGAGCAGTGCTTGTTTAGCTGCCTGTCCCAGCAGTTATTTATACATGTGAAACAGTGAAGCAACTACAAGATAGACAAAATGGAGGCCCCTTCTGCATGTCACATCACCTGATTTACGGTAGAAAGCCTTGGTTCAAATCCTTATTTTGGGTTTGGGACAAGATCTGGGTTTGAATTCCCATCTAAGTAAAGCCAGAAGGAACACTATGAGGAGGACTAAACTGTTTTCCTTCCTTCTTGTGGGATTAGAGGCACCGATGTGGCAGTATTCAAGGACAGACGTTTGTAATTCATTTGCACAGGACACCAGCAGAAATTAAGTCTCATTTAATTGTTGACAAATGTAGATGAAGGAAGGTAGTTATCTTGGACGTTCTTCCTGCTTAACTTGTGAGTATACTATATTTTATAATCTGCTGACATCTTTGTTTTTAATACTGTGTTCAACTGGTGATTTTAATACAATTTTCTATGGTGAAAAATTCATTTTGGTAAAGTCCACACATTAATCCTTTGCTAAAGCATGGGACACACCACCATGAGTGTGCAAATGTGCACCCCAAGCCCGATGTTCTCAGCCACATTAAAAAAATGACCTTGGGGGGGGTGGGATGAGGTCACGACGATGATTACAGTGGAGGATAAAAGTAGGGATTGCTTCAGTTATGAAGAGGAATGAAATAGCATGAAGTTAATCAGCAGCCAGCCTTCTCTTCCAGTTTCTTGGAGCTGGAGGACCAAGTACTGACAAGAGCTGTAAGCACAGTGTGCATACATTCGGATGTGTGTTTTGGGTGTATGTGTTTTCCAGTTCATATCTGCATCTGCACATAGAGACCTCTGTTAAAAACAGACTGATTTCACTATCAATATCTTGCAAATTGGATACTATTGTTTTCAATTGCTTATAAAATGAAGGTCTTTAGGATTACTTCCTATTGTGATTAAGCCCTGAATGCTCTCCCTTTGGGAACATTTATGCAAAATGAAGAGATGGCCGTTCTTTCTATTTGTATTTTTTGTGATGAGTGGTTGTGAGGGCTGCTTTTGTCTAAACACTTAGGAAGTTAATGAGCTTACTTTCACGGGCATAGGAATCTCACTGTGAGTCCCTGTAATCCTTTTTTTTCTGGTAAGACCTTGTGGAGACATGCAGTAGAGAAACGCTCCTCAGTAGCCATGAAAGCGGTTTCCCATCTTGCAGATTACTCCACCACTTTTCTTCTCTCATCCTGAGTGACACTGAAATTCAAGCACCTGTTTTCGTTGTCAAAGCACCTCCATGCAAGACAGGTGTTATGAAGTCCCCAATGAGCCAGCAGAGATCTGGACAATGAAGTCTGAACACCATTTCATCTGCCTGCTTCACAGGGCTCTGTGCACTTGTCCACATGCATATGTCTACAGTTATTTTGAGATTCCCAAAGCTACATCACCTGGATCCCAGCTGTCAGTCCAGGAGGCCGTGGGTGTCACTTGTCATAGCTCCTAGCCCCACATAAATGTATTGTATACCCTAGTAAGTCTCAAATGGCACGAGGTGGTTGACTGCAGGTAACTGATTTGAGCCCTAAAGGTCTGATATGGAGCAGTTTGCTCTGTGGGCTTCATGGACTGTCTTGTCCGGCTGTCCTGTGACTGTAAGTGTAGCTTGAACACCCACTGCACATGGAGACAGCACCAAGCTGATGCCTGAAGTAGGTGCTTTAATCCTCAGTCATGAGTGGAAGTGCCATTTGGATTAAACAAAATGAAAACGATCTGAAACATGATCCGGAGGTAGAAGTCCATTCAAAAGTCAAGATGGGTGTTCCTAAGAAAAAGGGGTGCTTTTGAGCTTCATGCTGTGACTGTGCATGGGATGGACTGAATGTTAGCCGGACTGATAAGGTTTATACGTGTCAACTGCAGATCTTCTGCAGAAAATATGCTGCCTCCAGGCTGCAGAGTTTTTAACAGCGGAAGGGGCTGGAAACATTTCAGTTGATTTTAGCCAAAATGACAGGTAAAAGGACTCGCAGGCTGGGGCTGCATCTAATATGACACTAATTCACCTGTCAGCCCTGATACACTTTTTCTCCTTGCAGTAGCGATCCAGAGTGTGTGGGTTCATTGTTTTAGCAGGAGATGACCAATCTTTTCAATCTTGTGAGCAACATAATGTTCTAGTATTTCTCCTTGCTTCCTACAAAGGAGAAGTCATGGGAAGGAAGATGCAAACATGATGAGGCCAGCGGCAGTGACAAGTAGTGGGGAAAGGTGATGCTCATGGATTATTCCACATACCTCCCCTTGCATCCTTCCGTTTCCTGCATCTTCCATCCCTAGAAAGCCTCTGGATGCTTTCTACCTTGGGATACTCGGCCTTACCCAGAATCTCTGACATCCCTTAAGTTTCTAGGCAATCATGTTTACCACTCTGTTTTCTCTCAATATCCCTCTCGACTTTCTGACTTCTATTTCCAGTAGATAAGAAATATTTTCATAGCCAACAAGCTCATATAATGTGTCTGAAGTGGTAGAGGGGCACCTCCAAACTTACCAACTCCTGTAATAATGCAAGGTATTTTATTTGTTTAGATACAATAGGTGTACATTTTAATTTCTTACGATGATTTTAATTGAACTACTGAGTTTCAGTGATCCACATGGCTGCTTCCTTGTTGTTGAGTTATCTCGTTGGATTAGGTTGCTTGGACCTTTACAATAAGTTATGCTGTTTCAGTGGGTGTCCTGGTTTCTATCTGAGGCACATAAGGTATCCAAGGAAATGGCAAGTGATAGCCAATTATTGCCTTTCTCAAAGAACTGTGAAGCCATTGTGTTTTATCATCTGCAAAGAGTCTGAGCAATGATTCCAAATTTAGTGCACAGTTACTATGAGGCATGACGAAGTATGGTCTTACCTCACTTCAGTCATACTGAAAACTAGGCATAAATGACCTAAAGGTCAAGCAGGTCATGGGTATATTTCTCAGAAGTGAAATTTAACCACAAGCTAAGTTAACCACAAGTTCATTCACCACTTTCTGCCTCTAGCACTCACATTAATGTTGGAGAATCTGTGTTTTCAAGGTGTTTCTCTCTATATAGAGGGACCATAGCTGAGCTCAGTGAGGGTAGTGCTGGCTTTAACATTCACAGTGGTAGAGTTTTTTACATGCTGTTGGGCAGCACATACAGAAATGGGCATAATGGCCATAATGACCCTCCTTTCTCACCTACTTTTATTCACAGATAGGGAAAAATTCCCTCTTCCACTTGGGGAGTGAAGAGTTCAAGCAGAGCCTTGGGCACACGCTTAACAATGAGCACATGTAACCTTCCTGCCTTGTAGGAGCTGGTGAAGCTGTTCCTGCATTTAGGGTGCCTGTTTCAACACAGGGACATTGGTGAATCAGAAACACAGAGTGAGTTTCTGGGTGAGATAAAATAAAAGCCAGTGTTCTTGCACTATCTGCACTTCCAAGTAGGGACATACTTAGTTTTTTTTTCAGGCTATCCTGTTCATGACTTTTCTCCCTTCACACTGCCTACTACTTCACAAAGAAAACAAAGCAAAACAAGAACAGCCAACGTATTAGGCTTGATACTGCAACTCAGATAACCAAACCCCCTGCAGAAATATGTTGGAAAAGTTTAGGGATGCCAGAAATATTTTGTCAGCCTGTCTATGGCTTTTGAGTGAAAGTCAAAGTTTTTCTTTCTGTCAGATTTTTATTTATTTATTTATTTATTAATCTCCTTTTGATGAGCTTTCTATTGGGTTTTTAGCTACTTATAAAGGAAAAATATTTTTTAATTGCAATTTCCAATAACAACAAAAAAAATCACTTCAGAGATCTTGCTTTCATTTTTCCCTGCTGTTGCTTTTACTCTTGACATTCAACCTACTCAACAAGTCCTGATGTGACACTGTAAAATCTTTATCCTGTCAAAGCCCTGCTGTGAGCATTGCCCAGTACTTCCAAAATTTGCATTTAGCATCTATTCATATGACTAAATCGGTGGGGTTTTCTTATCATTGAGTAGCCCTCCAGCTTTATAGGAAAGGGCACAAAGTTAATGAAAACAGCATTAAAACTCTATTAACATTTAGCGAGATTGCTAAGCCTTGTAACTTAATATTAGTTTCAGCTTTTTCCTTTAACTCACAACAACCAGAACCTGATTCAGCAGAAACAACTCTAATGTTGAACCCATTTTCCAGGTGAGGATGTTATTTCAGAAAAGATTGGAGTCTTTGCTTTTTAAGGCAGATTGTTTGAGGCTTCAGTTTTTGGTCCAGAGGGAGAAAGACCTCCTGCAAATGCCGTGCTACACCCTACACCCTAATTTTTTTCAGAATATTAATGAAGGCCTTCCCTCGGACATAAACTTTGCTGTTGTTTTGCTTGGAAAAAAAAAAAAAAAGGAGGTAAAACCACAATGTGGTAGTAATACAGCAAGGAATTGGCTACCATGCAAGTGGAAGAGCAGGCTGAAGTATGTTTGAATCTAAGCGTCAATATGCTTTCTATCCACAGCCCTGGCTCTAGCTCAAGTATGACCTCAAGTTCCTCAGATACATCAAGTAAATTGCTTCTCTAAAAAGTACCAAGGGATTATTTCTGAGCCATCCCCAGAAAGTCAGCAAGTAGATGTGAATTAGTGCTTATGTTTCACATCGGGAAACTTGGCCTTACAGTTCCGATCTATCCATCTATTCTGTTATTACTGATTACAACTGGCATTGCTCACCTCTCCATAGGCTATTCCAGTGTGAGACACAGACAGTCACAAAAGTAAGAATAGTTCTAGAAGAAGAGTGGCCGCAGATGGGGTACTAGATACCTACAGTCTTTCTCTTCCTGTAGAAGGAAACGCCAAAGAAATGCTTAAGCTCTTATGAGCCAGAATGCACAAAACACACTTTTATTTTCAGCCTTTTTACTGAAGGATTGGTTTGGTGGCTCATAAGGATCTGGATGGAGAACTGATCCCAGCTTAGTTCTTGGCCTTTTCCATTTAGCAAAATCTTCAATACATTTGTTTGTTTGTTTGTATGTTTTCTTAATTCCTCTTCCCAATATTTGGATAATGGTTTTTGGTCATGTCGTCTGTTTCGCTTTTATACTATTTGGGTCAATTCTTCTGCTAAAAATGATGGAAATCTTCTCTAACCCGAAGGTGTGTTCTGAGGGCAAAATCAGTAAGGGCTTCTGCCTCAGCAGATGCTGTGGTATCATCGGGAGAGGGCATATAAGGGCTTTGGCTGATTAAAAGACATTCAGAGAAGGACTGTACAGAATAATCTGCTGTCATATGTTGAGTCAGCTAATAAAAAAGGTAGTTACTTAAAATGTTCACAGGCATCAAAGCGTAACAGAAGTTTTAGACAAAAGAAAATAATTGAAATTACTATGGACATAATGAGAAATACACTATCAGGTTTTATAAAGGCTTAGTCAAAGGGCTTGATTCTCAAACTGTAGACAGTAGAATTGCATGTAGCCAAGTGTAAAAAAAAATTAAAAATGGATTTATAAAAGGATATCACGGAGGGTGGTATTAAGTGAACACAGCTTGTCAGTTCTGGGGCTCAACGTGAACCCAGGTACTGCCCTTGTTAGAATGAACTGAGATTGCAGCATTTAGTACAAAACACTGTTTTATTCCTTACATTTCTTTCATAACAGACTGTAAGACAGACTGCTGAACTGAAGATATTATAATGCAGATGTTACTAAAAACCCTGCATTCCTTTCATCCAGCAGGTCTTAACTTACCACTCTGAGCACCCCTCTGAGGCACAGAGCTATCAATACCTTGTTTTAAAGGCAGTGAAACTGAGATACAAAGAGGTTAAGTAACTTGCTGGAGGCTGTTATAGGAGAGCAATTGTGTCAGTTGCTCCCAAGCTCTCAGCTTTCAAACTCAGAGAGATTTTGTTTGCCCCTCACTCTCTTTAAAGCACATATTTAGAAAAAATGAACCAAAGATGCATATATCTGACAATAGCATATATCTGATAATTTCAGTAGAATTGCTTTGGGGTTGTTTTGATCTGCTAATTTTTTGGTAGGTACTAGGAAAACAGCAGTGTGTATTTACAGCACACTGTTCCCATCTATTGGGGTTGCTCTGTAATTGTTTCTGTTGGGTGGCAGCAAGTCATCTATCTTCATGTTGATAATCTCTTTTGGTTTTAGTAACATTCCATTATTTCCCTCTCCATTAAATTTCTTACTGTCTAGGGAATTTCAGGTGAAAATGTACTCCCCTCACATAACAATCTCTGTTAATAATTTCACTGCTATATCTGAGTCAAATATCAACTGTGACTTACCCTTGAATGAGGAAGATGATGATGTTCAGCATCAACAGACTTTCTGTCTTGTATCTCATTTCATGCAAAAAAATCTCATTGTGAACCAGCTGTAAGGATTCCCTAAGAAGACTACTGGAAAGGAGGTTTCCATCTTCTTTAACTTGTTTGTCTAAAAGTTAGATTTTATTCTCAGTAAATTCTCTAAGCACCTCTCTAGATAGTCACAAATTGTAGGTAAACACCAGAGGCTGAGTAAGTAGTCTTGCCTCTCTTTTTTGTATTATCCGTTGGGTCTTGCCTTCTCCTTGTCAGTGGATATACAAAAATTTGAGAAACTGTACTTCAGAAAGCTGAAAAAAAAAAAAAAAGGCACAGGTAGAAACCCACTACCCCAATTTTGATGGGAGGCATTTATGGAAGTTCAGGAAAACAGATGAGGAAAAAAGCACATGAAAGATTTAGAGAAGTAAACGAGAGCATTGCAAGATCTAAACTATAGGTTATAGGTTAACTATATAACTATATAGTAACTATAGGTTATATACTTATAGGTTTTCCTAGGTTATAGTCCTAGTGTTATAGTCAGGATAGCATGTTAAACATAATTAATAATTACTTCAGTTCAGCACTTAAATACTTGTAAAATGCTGGTGTGAATTTCAGATTTGTTGTACCTTTAGTCCGAACTATTACAGTGCTTCGGGTTCAATAGTTATTTATTTATTTATTTATTTATGGTTTTGCTAAAACACTGGAGAGTAGAAAAAATATATCTGTATATACTAAGCTGCCTTCAAGATATTTTAACTAAATGCATGAATATTTTAAACAATCCAGCTCCATATTCAAGAATTCTACTTAAAACTAGAATTGCTGCCTTTTTCACTGCTCTGTGATTCACAGCTAGAAACATTCTGGACAGGAGTTCAGCCTCCCAGGAAGCAAATACTACTTCTATAAGGAAAAGGTTTTCTTTTTCTCTCTTACATAGAAAGATAAAAATATGTCAAAATTTATAAAAAGTTGTCTAAAAATAAATTCTTATTTATGCTTCAGACATCTATCTTTGAAATTTACCCTGAAAATGCAGCTCAATTGACATCACATATAACTTGTTTTCAGATACAGGAAGAATATTTTGTGTTCTGATAATTTGTTGTTTGTTTTTTGTAATCATCTAAATTTCAAAATAATGCTGATGTTCATGTGAGATACTAGTTATGCTATTTATTTTGTATCTTCCAAGGTTCCAGAAAAAGCCTTCCATTTTCCTTTCTAAATGATACTGGAATATACAGAGAAGAAAACAGTCATATTTCCTTTTGTGTGTGTGTGTGTAATAATAATAATCAAGAGGAGTAGCATCCTTTCTACCTCTCTAGCACAATTTAATATCTGGGGATCTCTAAATGCCTTTGGAAGTGCATGCTATTATCTCGGCTCTAGTGACTGAATGAACAGCAGCACAGAGTTCAAGTGATTTTCCCACCGTCACAGCAAAACACTGCACCAGGGGTAAGCACAGAACCACATCTCCTCCTGATTTACTCCTAGGTGGTCAGCTCTTCTGTAGTCTCTGCACAACTTCCATCCTTTTTAGTTGAATTTCCTGCACCTAGTCACACTTTGTTAGATGTGATTTAATCCATCTTTTATTATTTACTGTGATGACAGGAGAGAATGAATCTTTTCTCTTTCAAATAGAATGTAGTTTCAGGATTTGCCTGAGTCTCATACATGAGACTCAATTGAACAAGTTCTTTTTTTTTCATTTCTGATTTGGTTCCTGTGCTGTGCTCACCACTGCAGTATCTCAGTGCATGCGGTAGCATAAGACTTGCTGGAAGACAGGTGACTATTTGAAGGACTGTAAATGGCATATGGGAAGGGGTCCTGACTCCAGTAGGTCATTAAACTGCTTACAATAATAAGGCCAGTACTAGTGAAGGATGCACAACTCCTCCATGCATGTACTACACTATTCTCCCATTACTCTCAGAATGTCATAAGGCCCAAGCACGTAGCAGATCTTGCTGAGTTTCTAATATCCTAACCTGATGTTCACCAAGTATTGAAATTTTAGAGGGAAAAAAAAAAAAAAAGGATATTATGAAAACTGCATCCTGTTTACTGAGACAGCCCAATTCTCACAATACTAACCCAAACAGTTCATTCCTAAGAAAACGTGGGTATAGACCTCCCATGTCACAACTTTGACAGTTTCTAAGTTACTTGCTTGGCTCCACCTTTCCTAGAGTAGTTTGTTGGTTTTTTTTTAACTGATGTACCTCTTATCGTTCGGTTCACTAAACCTCTGCGGGCAGAAACCATGTGTTAATATCACCGGAAAACAGGCCTAAAGAATTAGCTGTAGCTCCAACGAAGAGTTTTTTTTTTCTTTTTTTTTTTTTTTCTTCTAATTCTTGGTGGCCAGCCTTACAAATCCCTTATTATTCATTCATGGAAGTGTCACATTTAAAATGCAAATTCCTTCCCATCCTCCTCCCCTTTCTGAATGCATTTCCTTTGAAGTATCCCTGGAGCTCTTGAGGTGCCATCCACAATGGGCTCACTATGATCAGCCGGCTTGCAAAATGAGTGCCCTGCATCAGCTCAGGTGAATTCATCTGAGCCCTGCTCAGCTGTCCCAGCTTGCATCAGGGCTTTAAATTAATGTAAGGAAAAGGAGAAATGAAGGGTAGTGGGGATACTACTCTCAATGCAAACGCGCATTTATTTCTTTGTTTACCGTTAATACTACTATTAGGAATAATATTTTGGCTAAGCCAGTGTTGCTTTTCTTGAGGAACATCACAGACCATATCTGCCATCCACAGAATCCAATACATGGCTATGCAGTGAAGTCAATAATATAAACAGGTCTGTTTGTCTTGCACATATTCACCTGTTTGTGTCTCCCAGCATGGGAAGAGCAAAGCTCTTCTATGGCATCCATACTGGCAGACAATGTCATGGCTCAACTAGCACGGGGTTTCTGTATCAATATGAGGAGTGGTGCATTGCCCTTGCTAGCTTCCAGCCATAGCTAAGATTTCTTCTAGGCTGTGATAGCTGGCCCAGGCCAAAATTGTGCTAGGGAAAATTCCACTAATTGAGAAAGTCTACTGTGTCACTCTGCAGTCAGTACCTGTGGTCCCAGAGGGCTTGGGGAACGTAGTGGAGGAAAATATCTTGTTTTCAGGTAGAGGCCAGCTCAGTGGATGTAATGTTGATGATTCAGACTTCTAGGAGTAACGTAAGTACAGATAATAATAACCATAATAGCATAATAAATCGCATTATCAGTGATGGGTAAATAGTTTAACAAACTTCATCAAATGACTGAGTTCCTTATCCAGCAGCTAGACTTGCTGTCTCCTGTGTGCTAATGCAGTCAGTACTTAAAACCAGAAGCAATGTAATTTTGAGTATAGGCCACATTATTTGAGTTAAAAGCAAACTTCTATCAGTTTATATGAGATTTGTGGGGAGAGCTCATGCACAATAACGAATCTCTGAAAATCATGGCCACAAAGTGATAGTTTCAAAGTTTATATGATATTAATGGGGTATCTGCAAGAAAAATCTCAAATAAAATGTTATTTTCCTCTATGAGGGCAAAAAGATACAGTATTTTTAGTCAAATGTATTTTCCTAAACTGCTAAATATTAACTGTATATATACCGCTGGAGGTTCTGAAGATCATGAATACATATTGGCTTTATGGATTGGCAATGATCCATGTCCATAAACTACCTATCCTTCTGACTCTAGGGTAATTGTCATCCACTTTGATTTTACATCCATCACATGCATCCCACACAACTTGGTGTTCTCATATGGTTGTACACTTTGGCTGTCTACAGGTTTTTGTCAACGGTACAGTAGAGACATGGACATACTGGAGGGAGTCCAGCGGAGGGCAGTGAAGATGCTTAGGGGACAGGAGCATCTCTCCTATGAGGAAGAGCTGAGAAAGCTGCTGCTGTTCAGACTGAAGAAAGAAAGGGTCAGGGGAAATCTTAACAATGTCCATAAATACCTGAAGAGAGGGTGCAATGAGGATGGAGCCAGGCTCTTTTCAGTGGTGCCCAGTGCTAGGACAGAAGGCAATGGGCACAAATTGGAACACGAGAGGTTCCATCTAAACATCAAGAAACATTTCTTTACTGTGTGGGTGACGGAGCACTGGCACAGGTTGCCCAGAGAGGCTGTGGAGTCTCCCTCCTGGCAGATCTTCAAACGCTGCTTGGACACGGTCCTGGGCACCCTGCTGTAGGTGGCCCTGCTTGAGCAGGAGGTTGTCAAGAATTCACTGAGTACCTCATCCTTCTCCTTATCCCAGGTAACCTGTTCTCCTGTTTCTTTCCAGAGAGGGCCCACAATTTTCCTAGTCCTCCTTTTATCACCGATGTACCTATAGAAACTTTTTCTTTTTTTGTTACTCTTAATGTCCCTGGCCAAATTTCATTCTAACAGGGCTTTGGCTCTCCTAACCTGATCCCTGGCTGCTTGGACAATGTCTCTGTATCCCTCCCAATCTATCCGTCCTTGCTTCCACTCTCTGTAGGCCTTCTTTTTCTACTTGAGTTTGTCCAGGAGTTTCTTATTCATCCATGCAGGCCTTCTGGTGTTTTTGCCTGACTTTGGGGTCTTTGTTGGGATGCATCACTCCTGAGCTTGGAGGAGGTGATCCTTGAATATTAACCAGCATTCCTGGGACCCTCTTCCCTCCAGGGTTTAGTCCCATGGTACTCTACCAAGCAGATCCCTGAAGAGGGCAACACCTGAAGAGGTTCTCCCAAAGAACAGGGTAGTGAGCTTGCTGTGTTCCCTCCTCACTGCCCTCTGGATCCAAAACTGCACCATTTCATGGTCACTGCAACCAAGGCTCCCTTGAGTTTCAGGAACCTCCTGGTTTACATACGCCCTGCTGTGCTGACCCTCCAACAGGTATCGGTGTGGTTGAATTCCTCCGTAAGGACTAGGACTTGCAAATGTGAGGCTGCTTCTATCTGTCTATGGAGGGCCTCATCTGATGACTTCCCAGGGTCCCTTCCAAACTCAACCAGTCTGCGATTGCCTATCCCAATGACTAGGGAGAAAAAAATGGGACATATATAGTTACCTAGAAAAGCCAAATATCCTCAAACAGCATGGTATGATCAAGTTTGTATCTTTCATTAGCAAGTAGGTAACAAGTGACATGAAAATCCTTTACCAAATTCCCTTAGCTGTCTTGGCTTTTGTGCTTTGAATTTGGCTCCACAGGTGTCTGGGAAACCTATTGCTGTTTTTAAGCATGATTTGTGGCTTTATTAAATGGATTTTGGAGTTAATTGTGTTGGGATGATTCTGCCTGCCAACAGGAAACCTGGACAGCATTTTCAATGCCCTTCAGCCTTCATAATCTAAATAAATTCATGAATGTACAAAAATGATTCTACTTCTTTCCTCTTGCCCAGCAACATGTGATGGCTCAAAGAGCTAAAATTTGCTGTAATCGCCTTTTCCTCTCCAGTAACTCCTCAGAAGTCAGTCGTGTCCTTCAGATAACGCTACAACTTCCACAACTTCTAAGTATCTCATATTTTGCTTTCTTCATGAACATTTGGAATCGGGATATTTTGCATAGCTTCAAAGAGAGAGGATTTCATTAGTAATTTCAGAGTTAGAGTCACACCAGCACGAATACTGGGAGAATACACTCCTCAGTTATTTATCTGTTGAAGCCAGGAATGCTTTTAAATGCAGTCATTAATTTTTAGTACTGTAAAGAATGAATCTCTTAAACAGGGTTATCAAAGTAATAGGAATGTAGGCGTGGAAAATAAAACTCTAAAGGGATAAAATTTTGATTTGGTAAGGGATGAGGACAAAGCCTTTTGTGTTTTTCCCAAATATCACATTTTTTATTTTTTGTTTTACTAAAAAATAGATATAACCATGTAAACTTAAATACTTTTATAATCTTACTCTGTTGTGTTCTATTTCTTAAAAATGCATTTCCATAGAAGATATATGTACTGTACTAGATGTTACATTACTTGCAAGCTATATTTACACAACCTTGTTTTGAAAAAACAACAGTGGTGAAGAAAAAAAAAGATCTGTTCCATTGTCCTCCTAAGTATAAGGTTGTTTTTACTGTGTTTAGTCCAGCTTTACAGCAGCAAAGCAAAGAGGGTTGCACTGTTTCTGTTAAGAAATAATTCCTTGGTCCTGTGTTGCTAAGTATTCAGCATTTGTCCACATACATTATCTGGTGTTTTCTTTTGATTCTTGCTGTTTTGTCAAACACAGTTGTCAGCACAGACCTGCCTTCTCCCATGGAAGAAGCTGTGGATTTAGGTCTTGGAATGTTAAGCAGAAAGATCAATTTTGATTATATTTGATTGCCAGGATTTCTACTTTTAACAGATGCTGACAGCTGTCACCCTTTTTTCTTTTATATATATGTTTGGTCAGGAAAACTCAGCAGTACTTTTCTAATACTTTTGTGAAAAAATGATGCCAGTCGCTGACTTACTTCAGATTTAGTGAGATCTCAATGCTGTTTTTTTGGAATGCAAAAGAATGAATTCTTGTTAGTATCTTGTTAATATCTTACCTCTTACACCTTTGGGATCTCTAACAATCATTTGTTGTGTGGTGGTCACCTGTGTATTCTAAATATTCTAAACAAGTTGCCACTTTGATTATCATACATTCTATAGTGGCTTTTATCTCCCCCACCATTACAAATTTAATTTGTATTTCTCTTTTTTCATATAAAGTTAGAGGACTATCTGGACAGAGAAACAACAGGGTTTTTCTCCCTCCCTTGCTACCTCCTTCCCCCCTTCCCTCCTTGCTATTTAAATACTAAAGGCAATGATTTAAAATAGAGAAAATAAAAATAGTCTTCTTAATTAAAATTTGACCAGAGCATAAAGATTTATGGTCCTTTAACATTTTTACTTTCCATTGCTACATGAAGAACAGTTACTTCTTCTGTAGGCCGTATTACAGTGAGTTTAGGATCATGTTGCAGTGAAATCTAAAGAAAGAAAATCTCCATTGGAAAAAGAAAGGAAAATCACTCCTACAAAATGAACTGACATTTCTGCCTGTCAGTTGAAAGTTTTGTTGTTCAATACAGACCAGATCATGCCTGGTATATGACAATGCAGCTATTTTTTTCTGATTCACATATCATTACTAATAGTACTTTCTGTCATAGGTACTCAGACAAAATATATAGTACATTGTATAGGAGAGAGAGTAGCATCTAACTTATTTTCCTTACAGTGATACTTAAGAGGAATGAGGTTTATTTTTACCAGTGAAATGCAAAGGCACTCAGAGAAATGATACCACTCCTTCTTCCATTTTCACATGACTGTTGATCGCAGGGTAGCTGTGAGGCACTGATGAGGGGTACTCATGAAAGGTTTATCAACTAATCTGTTTCCAGTTGAGATAAACAATAATGCAATTGCTCAGGGAATTATATGGTTTCCCTCTGGAATACAGCATATACTTGTGGTTAAGACAAATTAGTTTAAGCTGGGGAGGTGGAACAGAGGTAGAGCGGACTAAGAGGTAGAAAAAGGGGTTAAGGCAGTGGAGACGTCTTACAAATGGGGTTCTTCCACCATGCAGTGGGAGCTCACCTTGGCCTGACCATGGACAGTGCTATATTACAATCCTGGGCCGTGATACTTGATCTGATTTAGAGATAACGTAGATCATTCTGTAAAGGGTTTACACGGATGACTGTACCCTTGCTCTCAGCGCTTCCATGCTCCTCAGTGTGAAGAAATTTGACCTAACCCACAAAGGCCTTGTGTTGTTTTATTTTGCAAACTGGAGTCTGAAAGTGGATATACAACTACCAAAGGATGGATTCCTTTCCAAGGGATTTTCCAGCTGATAAGGGTTTGCAGATTCAGTTCCTATAAAGGTGAATAAATTAATGCATTGGTCCAAATGCGGGTTCTCCTGTATATATTACTTCTCCTTTCCCTTTCATATGCTTGTTACAGACCATTAGACAGCCATGAATTAGGTTCTGTGTTCAGACAGGCTCTAACTCTGTTATTTTCTCTAGCTGTTTTCCAGTCCTGTTTCTGAAAAGGAGGTGAACGAGACTAGCAAGGGGTTAAATCAGCCGGCAGTGGGCAGTAAAACACACAGATTGCAAAGGATTAAATCCATAAATGTCAAAGGGAAAGAAAGGAAGAGTCTGCCTTGCAATCTTGACTGAGCATCCCTTTATTCCTCGACGTTAATGCTGGTGAAACAGAGATTAGAAACTCTGCTACTGAGCTAAGTGGAGACTGCAGCTGGGAGATAAGTGAAGGAGAATATCTGTTCAGGGCTCATTTGTTCAACTTCACTCATTCAGAACCATTCTGATGGAGAAACATGGGTCTGAGTACAAAATTCACAGCTTGTTCAGCTCTTCCATCACTTCCAAGCCATCCTCATGAGTGAAGATCCATTTGCCGTCATATAGAAGGCTTCAGAGGACAGTTTCTTAGCGTGCAGTTGGGTTTACAATGTGGAGTTGCTCAGTGCTTTCTCAGATTAGGAGACCTTATTTTTTGTTTCTTGCTCTTGTTGGATAGAAAGCCTTAGGGAGAAAGGATGAAGGAGTAACGTTTTTGATTCGAAATACCGTCCTTTTACTTCTAAAAAAATATTAGCTGAATGTTCTCAGAAGACATAGCTGTTGCATATTGAGTTGTCAAACTGTTAGTCATTAAAATATCCCACTACATTTTCCTGGGATTATCCAACCAAATTTAAGGGCATATGATTAGATTCTACTTATCTACATCGATTTTCATTCAGATTTTTTAAATTATTATTCTTTTAACTTCCCTGATATGATCCAAGCCCCTGAGTAACATAAAATCTCTGATGATTCAAATCTGGCCTGATAAATTGAATAGCAGGCAGTGCACATGCACTGAGAAGGTCGAAGATGAAGTTAAAGTAGAACAAATATCACACAGAAAGTAAAATATTCTCCTTTATTTCTCTAAATGCGTTCTCTGTTCCACCAAGAAGGGGTTTGTATTTTAGCATAGTGACATTGTCTACAGATCATGTCACTTGGGTGACAGTGAGGATTAACTGATAGCATTACTTTTTAAATCACTGAAAAAAATACCTGAGAGCTTGAAATACCAGCATCTCTCCCATTTCTCTCTGGTTTCAAAGGTTCTTTGTGGAGGTGGGAGTGGAAATGTTCTCTGTACAGAATCAAATATTTCAATTTGAAAGAGTAGTATAAGGGACAAATCGATGTAATCTTGGTATTTTTCAATGTCATCCTAGGTCCAGTCAAGTTTTTCTAGTATTTTAGTGTTATTAAGCATAAGCATGTGGGTATTGCTGGGTTAGAACCTTGAGCGTTTTCAAGGGTGATAGGCTGGGGAAAACCATTTGGGGGTTGGTGTAAAAGTGAGGCAGCAAGCAACTTTTAAGAAGCCAAGGCCTTATGTTTCAAGGATGATTTAAAAAAAAAAAAAAAGTTTCTAGGCCTTAGGAAATGCAATTTGCTAATGGACTGTAGTATAACGATTAAGGGGAAGTGATTGTAATTGTAAATTACTCTGTACCACGTGGAAGGCACTAATACGTTTAAAATACAATAGTGCATACATCTATGACTAGTAATGAAGGTGATAATCACCTTATATTCACAAAGGAAATGATGTAATAAATCCTATATAATGCAGTTTACAGGTTACCTTGGCAAGGGCACTTGAATCGACAAGCAAAGAACAGGCAGTCCAATAGCTGCAGTATATATTATAATTAGGAGCATAAAATTCTAATGAAATGTTGTCCTAAGTAGTATTGATTCCAATTTGGTGGGGTAAGATGACAGAACAGTGTATGATGATGTAATGGAATTTAGCTAGGTTGGTTCACCAAGGAATTAGAGAAACACCCAAACTACCTTTTCAGCAAGACTTCCTTTTCTTCCTTTTGTGAAACTTACTACTTCCTGACTTCAAATCAGGAAAATGGCTTGAAAAGGTTCCTGCAAACACTAAATTGCAGCAGAAACTTTTCCTCAGCTCTAATTACCATAAATCTAACATCCCATAAAAAAAAAAAAAAGACGGGGCTGCAGAGCATACAAGCTGAACAAACCCTCCCCAAAGTGTTCTTAATTTCACATCTCACTTAGTGGTGGGCGGGCTGGAGATGTTTGGAAGGAGAGCTTCATTATAAGCCAGCCTGAAAGTTGGGGAAGGGTTATACATGGTGTGCGAAATGGTAGAAGTGAATTAATGGCAGTTATTAAATGAATAGGATGGATGCTGCGGTTGTCTCTGGCAGAAGATTAGCAAGACAGACTGCATTTATAACTATACAGTGGTTATGTGAGATTTACAGACATGCCATAGAAACAATATAATATCAAATACAGTTTTTCTTTTGTTAGTACAATATTCACACATGGAAGATTAATTCTACTTGACTTTTTTGTACCAAAAGATATGAGCTTTCAGGTATCATAATTACTTAACTTCAGACTTCCAAATAATTTTTCTGTCCATGTACTTTCATACCAGCTTTGTTTGCATATTGTTGATCCCAAAGTAAAAATGAGTTTATTTTCATATTTTCAAATAATAACTGAATGCCACTGCAAACCCAACAGATTTGGAAGATCGATCATATATTTTTCCATTTCAGCAACAGTCCCATGGAGCTAGTAGAAATATTAAAATAGCGAAGAGTTGAAGGTGCAGGTAAATATAATGTGTTAGAGTTCAGAAGTACTTTTCAAGTTTGTAGTCATTCTTACACCTGCCTTAATCAAATAAACTTGCTTTGTGAGTTCATGATCATGCTTATACATGCCTTACACAAATAAACTTGTCTCCTGATAGGGCAAGAATAAGAAAACCTCTTCAGAAAGTATGATTCCGCTGAAGACGCTGTTTTATCTCTGAAAATGTGCATTACCTTTATTGTTAGACAAAATTCAAATAATAGGAAATATCAAGACACACTAAAGTCTGTTTAGCCATGCACACAAAACAGACATGCAGAATTTTGAATAGTCAGGAAGATAATAATACACATTTTTGTACCCTTTATTTACAGTACTATACCTTCAGCAGGAGATAGTAGCCCTGTACTCATGAAAACTCAAATTAAAACGTTTGGGAAAGGAAAGCGTATGTTGTTAGGAATGAAGGAATGCAGATCTTAATTCTCAGTGACTTTCCTTTGAAAGGATGAGTCCCACAATGATTATCATGACGCCCTAATGAAATTCTTGTTATGTTATCATTTATAGCACCGAGGCAATGGGAATATCTCACTGACCCAGTCAGTCCCAATAACTCAATTTGTTAGACTTCAGTAGAGGCTCCTGCCCAGCAAACAAATATACTCAGCTTGATGTTATGAAATACATCAGATGTTTTAAGGCAAGATTCAGATGAGCCAAACTGTGTATCTTTTTAGATGGCTGTGACCAGATGCAAGTGTAAGCAGAATGGCCTACAGAACTGGAGATCACATTCCTGAAGCTTTACTGAAAATGAATCCTTGCCTATTTATCTGTTTTTATTTCAACACAAGTCTGCAATTCCATATGCTATTTGTTATCTGGGGTTTTTGTCATCCTCTGCGTTGCTCTTATTCTGTCTCTCTCTGTTCTCCTTTTGTGAGTCTTTCTCAGCCTGGCTGGCATAATTCCAGCATTGCAAACTTTAAATGACAATCCAGCAGGATAATGTCTCAAAGGAATCCTCAGCAGTGCTGGATAAGTGAAGCACAGAGGAAAAGGGACTCTTGAAAGACCGAGCAGAGGGTCAGATCCAGAGAATCAGAGCCCCAAATACACCTGAGAGAACAGGGAGCTCTTATGGTATTTTGGGGTGGATTTGAAGTGGAAGGGGAGCCTGGGACAAGTGAGAAATGCAGCTCTAGTGCAATAAGGGCATAAAGCCATGGGAAATTTCTGGGAGCTTTCAGACTAGAGTATCTGTTTCGAAAACTTGGTATAGTTTTTAGATAAACAGATTAATATGTCAGGGAGAGTCTTTGTAGAGAGATGTCACACAGCACTAATCTATTGAGGCTTTTTGAAAGGCCAAATAAAAATAGGCAAGGACAAGTGGTCAGCACAGTGTGCTTTGATTCCCACAGTTCCACACACAAAAGAAATTCTTTCACACCCACATTGAAGAAGCTACTATGTAAGAGATAAGGTTGATCACTTATAATGAGAAAGAGATCGGAAACAGAACAAATCAGAAATAATGTAATTAATTCTCACACTTGACTTGGACTCGGATTAACTCATCTGCTGTTCATAATACTCATACAGGGGGGAGAGGTAATGATCTGGTAAAATTTGAGGTGACACAGAATTATTCAGATTATTTAGAATTAAAGAGTCTTCAAAGGATCTCAGGGTGATGACACACACAAAAAAAAAATCACTGTTGACAGAATTAAATCCACGTGCATAGGAAAAAACAGTGCTAACTGTGTGTATCAGTTGTTAGAATTTGAATTAGCTATTGCTGCTTAGGAAAGGGATTGTAGAGTCATCACCTGAAAACGCCAACTCAGTGCTCAGTGGCAGCCAAAAGGGCAGATATAATGTTAGGAATTATTAAAAAGCAACTTGAGAACAAACCAGAAAACACTGTTGTGCCAGCATGTAAATTCGCAATCTGCATTCACACAGAATACCACATGCCAGTCTAATTGCTCTGCCTCTGAAAGTTACAGCAACATCAAACAAAGTATAAAGAAAGGCAATGATGCTGATCACAGATATGGAATGATTCCCGTGCAAAGCCTTTTGATTATAAAGTTCCTGACTCAGATTCAGTCCTGGGTACAGCTGCTCTCCATGCTGACCACCTGGTCTACAACATATACGTGTGCTGTGCAGAGACAGCCAGGGAAATGAGAGTGGGTTGAATACGTTAGCATGTGTTTGAGTGAAACAGCAGGAGTCCGAGGTAGAATTAACTGCAGGATTAATTGGTTTCTTGATTCTTTTTATTACTGCACATTTTTATCCTTCATCAATCGAAGCAGAAAGGGACAAAATAGAAATGTCCCTCTTAGTTCAGGAAAACTGCCAGTACTCAGCTCCTTCCTGGGAAAAATGCCAGTACTCCACTCATGCAATATCTTACTCACTTTAAGCACACCCTTTAGGAATTGGGAGAAGAGGAAAAACCAATGAATGCCCAACACAGGATAGCACACTGTGCATCTTCTTTATGCATTGGCAGAAAAAAAACAACCAAGCACATGAATTCTTGGAGTTTGCTAAGCAGGATCATACCAGGGAACTAATTTCTCCAGGATTCTGTTTTGTACAAGTGCTCCTTCCACATAATTTTATAGCTCTTCATCATTGGTTTTTACTGCATTTAAAGGTGATACCTGCAAAGCTAGCTTAAATTCAGAAATACCTCGGGCTGGGAAGAAGGGAAACAGAAGTCTGGAATGGTATTGCAGCCTGAAAGGCTTTGCGTTTCAAAGCTGGGGTCACACAATCTTTTTTCTTCTCAGTCTAGAATTGATGCACTTGCCGAGATGCTGTGTGATACATGCTGGTGGTCTCAAGACATCACTTTGCATCCTCATTATTTTGACAGATACATGAACATTAACTTGCCTACCCATGTGGATTTATTATGGGCTTATTTGGGTAAGAGATTTACACAGAATGAGTCAACAGCAAGATAATTATTTTAATGGAAAAAGGAAAGTCCTTCAAAGATCTCAAGCAGGAGTAAAATGCTATATCACATTGCTTTCCAAAAAGGATTCTCTGCTTTTGTGCCTTTGAAAATCGTCCTCTGAACACCTAATGCCATCATCATAGCTGCCATCATCATTTTTGCTTGCTTCTCGGGAGCAATCGGTGCTAGGAGTATCTATACAGACAAGATCTCACCTCTATCCAATGTTCTCCTTGTGTAAGCTGAGATCTGCCCATGAAGCAGTTGACAGATGGTTCAATTGCTGTTGTCAATCCTAGTTTTATACCATCTAAAAGAAAAGCAAAAAAGAAAGAAAGAAAGAAAGAAAGAAAGAAAGAAAGAAAGAGAGAGAGAGAAAGAAAGAAAGGAAGGAAATGAAGGAAGGAAGGAAGGAAGGAAAGAGAGGAAGGAAGGAAGGGAGGGAGGGAGGGAGGGAGGGAGGGAGGAAGGAAGGAAGGAAGGAAGGAAGAAAAAGAAAGAAAGAAAAAGAAAAAGAAAGAAAGAAGGAAGGAAGGAAGGAAGGAAGGAAGGAAGGAAGGAAGGAAGGAAGGAAGGAAGGAAGAAAGAAAAGGAAAAAGAAAGAAAGAAACAGTATCTGGAGATTAAAACAAATTATCTAATCTTTTGGATTTACCACAGAGAGGACAGCATGCCAGCATGCTATGTATAGCCTACCATGAAATGTCCAGGTCACAGTGAAATTTTAAGGCACTGAGAAATAACACTGCTTGAATCTGAGTCCTTGAATTTGACCTGGAGCCACTGCTGTTGCGTATTTGGTGGAGTCAGCTATGATAGATGCCATGTTTTGGGACCTGAGAATTAGAGAAGGGATACTTGGCAAAATTTATTAATCAGGTTTTCTCAGGAATGCCTTTATTTTAGGGTATCATTTATTTATCATTAGGGTATCATTGCAGTGTTGGAGCATAGATTGGGCGTCACTCAGAAAGAGGTCTCCATGATCAGGTCTCCAGACCTGGTCCTGTGACCATGGAAATAAATGACAAAACTCATGGGGATTTCAGTGGGAGGGGAAGACTGAGTTATGAAAATAGTACAGTAATGCCTAAAGCAGGATGTTATAGAGAAAAGGTGTCAGATTTTTAATTATGCAGTGAAGATAGTTTGTAGGACATCTGGAGTAGCTTGGGAGGTGTCAAGAGGAGTTCTGTAGCAAATACTTATTTATATGATTCCTGATAACACTGGAGCTGACACATCAAACTACAAAATTATGCACAGGAAAAATACATCTATATGAAACAATCCCAGTGAGTACAGAAATAAGCAGTCAGGACTATAGATAAAATTTGTTGTGCTGCAGTGAATTTTTAAACTGGGAATTGTTTACAGGTCACATTTGGGGACTGATCACAAGAAAAATGCCCACTACTATCACTGAAATTCTATCCCACTTTTTAACTTCTGTGTACAAAGGCTAATATGGTCTGGCTTCAAATGTCTGAATCTTTGAGTTTCTCTTAGCACCTATAGGGATCGGTCCCACAGACACTCTGTGGTGATAAAAGCTAAGAATTCTTCTTCTTATTATTATTTTTTGATAACTTAATTTCTTAGTTGATTCAATTTTGCTGGAAAACCTTTTTTCCTGATATGGGGTCCTACTTATCCCAGTGATTAATAGCTGTTTCTTTTCATCAATTGTTATTGCAACATGTATGCAAATAGACATAAACAAACAAAGAGAAAAATAATATACAACGAAAACAAAGTTTAAAAAAATTCTGCTACAAAGTAAATATAAGAATTTAAGTCAAGCTAAATTCTTCAGTTCAACTTTCATTTCTTTCATTTCTTAACTTTGGATGAAATTTTAAATGAAATGAAGTTAGTTAATTTTCCAAATCCATCTGTTTGCCTTTGAAAATGTCAAAGCATAGACATTTATTTTACTGCTTCTGTTAATTTGTTTTCTTTTTGATAAACCCCCAGAAATTTTTATTACTGTTGTCAAAAGATCTTGATTCTTTTTTCATCCACAATTTCACAGCAAGAGTAGCTCTCTAACCCAGCAATAACCTCTAGGTGTCCCTTTATGTTTATTTAGGTCCTTCAAATGCTAAGAATTATGAATTTTTTCTTTTGGAACATTTTATACTTCTCCAGCCATGTAACACAGGGGAAAGGATGAGAAAGATTTAAACTACATAAACCATGAATAGAATGAAAAACCATTTAACTAACTAATGAAACCATTTAATGGAATGAAATCTCATGCTTAGTGACTAAAAAGTACATCAAGAACCCAAGCAGATTCACGTGAGAGCTTCAGGGAATAACTGCAGAGAAGAAGCACTGCTGTCTAGAAAAGACAGAGCCGTGGCTACATAGATTATAAGTACTGAAGTCCACCAGCTAAATGACTTTGATGCATCCTATGATGTGTTTTTCTTCTCGCTTCTGTCTGCAGACACTATTTACTAAGTGAAATTTTCTCATCTTCCCTCTCATCTTGTGTCTGCTTATTTTAAAATACATTTATTTACCAGAGTAGATTATTCATCTCTTTCCTCTTCTTCACTGTCTCAGAAGAAGACAAAGCATAAGGGAAGCTAAGCTGGGACATGAGAAGAGCAGCTGTAATCACAGGCATAATTGCGAGGTTAGTGTAAGAGTAAGTTCTCGTGCTAAATGAATTTAGCTTTTACGTTGCTTCGTAAAAGACATATAGGAACTTTCTCAGGCTTACCAGAAGGGAAAATTAATTAAACAAGAAGAATCAAAAGGGCAGTTTTGTTTTGTTTTGGATTTTTTTTATATACATATTTTTTTAATTTGACACAGACAGCTTTAAGTTTTTTCCCACAAAAAGCCCTGTGCTTCAGTTTGTACATGCAGTACTGACTTTAATCAGGAACTGTGGTAAGAGCCTATGCCGACCATATCTTCCCATTAGGGAAGAGCCTCACGATGCCTTTCTCTGCATCACCACATCCCAAGGGATCAGCTATGCTGCACCCACAATTGTGTGGCCCCAATGACTGATGCTCTCCATACACTGCCAAAGGGTACCCTGAAAATGTCCCTGTGGGACACTCTGGGGGTACCTAAGGTCACCCCAGTCTTCTGACAACTGATACGAGTAGAATGAGGAAATGTTTCATATATATATATATATATATATATATATATATAACTTATATGTACTTATATATACATATATATATAACTTATATATGTATATATGTTATATATATATATGTATATATGTTTTATATATATAACTTATATATATATATGTTATATATATATATATATATAACATATATATATATACGTTCACATATTTCCTCTGTGAAGAAGAAAGAATTAGCAAAGCTCAAGCAGCACACAACGTGATTAAATGTCTCACCAAAGGTCATCCAAGACTCCATGCTGCCCCTCAAAATCCAGACAATTTTAGCAGCATGGCCAGTGACATTGGCTTTAACTTTTAAGGTGGCTGCCTCCCAGGAACTGCGATGAGACCGCCTACTTGCTGCAGAGTGACTTCCACCAAATTGGACTTTCCAGTGTTGCAGGGCTGATATTGCTTTCATCTAAGCCTCTGCAGTGAGGCTTCTGTTGAGCATCTTTAGAAGAAGTTCTGCTGAATTTCCACTTGCTTGCCTACCTGGCAGGAGGCAGATAAAAGAACTCTCTTTGTATGGAGGCACTTTTGAAAGCTATTGTTAGCCAATGGTCCTTCCCACCTGTGGCAGGTTCTTATCTTCTGTGCTCCCAAACTCTGCTATAATGATTAGCTTTCACTTGTATTTTCTCATGCAGTTCTTCTTGGCATGGGTTGCTCTTTTTTCTAGAGCTGTAATGGATGAAGTAGTCAGAGAACAGAGCAAATGTGGTCCTGTCCCTGCTGGCTTGCCACTTAGTGGCCCTCCCTTGAAGATGCTTCTAGGGAGTGAGCGAGGTATATGGGCACAGCCACCTGTACTGGTATTCTGTTCAAAAGTGTCTGTATGCCTATTAAAAATAAAAATAAAAATGTGAGATTCATGATACACTTTCAAGCTTCCTTTTGCCCTAATTTCTGTGATGGATGTTCTCCTTTTTTTCTATGCAAATGGTTCACATTTTATTTTATTTTATTTATTTTATTTTATTTTATTTTTATTTTATTTTATTTATTTTACTTTATTCTTCCTTCCTCTTTCTTGTGCACTAGGGAAACTCCTAAACTTGTCAGGCTCCGTAACCATCTCCTGCGTGACTCCATCTCTGCCACAGCTTCTCTGTCTGCACCTAGGGACTTGTTCTGTCTGTAGATACTCTGCAATATACAATGTTAACTGTTAAGACCAGCCTTGTCAGCACTAGCATAGATGAAAAATCCCCTCTGGATCTCGGTCAGTGACACCATGAGCAGCTACTCCTTACAAAGCTCCTGTTGTCCCTGCTCAGCAACACCAGGGAGGCAGAGGTCAGAGCAATGCCAGAGAAGCATCAGGCCAATGAGTCTTACATTAAGCAATTAGATTAAATGAAATATGAATGGTGATACTGAAATCCCAGGGAACCTTCTGTGAAAGGCAGAAGTTGCCACTCGTGTGAAAGGTATCTCAGCTTCTCCACAGAAATAAGGGGATTGGTTTATTTTTAAAGCAGCCTTGACAAATCTAATACATTGTAATTGCTAACCTCCAATGGCAACTAATTCCACCAACATGAAGCATAAGATCTCCCTAAAGGCGCATCCTATCGTGTTATATCTAACACACTGGGAGAAGCAATGAGCCTTCAGCAGTCGGCTGCAAAACAAGATGAGCCTCGTAAAGGAAGAGCAGCCAGCTGTGTAGTTAGGTCTAATCCTTTTCCCAAGTTGAAATCTAACCTAAGAGGAGCTTCTCAGCATTAGCTTTAAATAGACCGTTCCCAAATATGTGGCACAGTGCAAAGCACCTAAGAAAGCAAAAAGAGTTGTCATGCCAGACTGAAGCATTTTGCATTTCCCTTTTGACTTTAAATGTAGACTGGTTGTACCTTAAAACCAAACACCTGACATCTAACAGTTGCATGTATATAGCCTAAATTTTATCTGTAATAGTATTCTGTGAGAGTAATCATGTGATTCAGTAACAACCCAGGTGTGTGTTTTGTACGAAGTAGGAATAATCAGTGTATTCAGAGATACAGAACTTTAAAAGAACTCCACCAAACTATTAAAGAGTTAACAAACATGAAAATTAATATTGCTTATACAACTTATTTCAGCTTCCTTGAGTATGTGTGTTGGTGTGATGTTGTCTTCAGTGGTCTGATATACAGGACATAGTGCACAGGATGGTGAGTGGTCAGTGGAATCGTTATCCTTCTCATATTCTCCAGCAAGTGGCTACTGCACATCAAATCCTGCTCTAAACATGAAGTTCATCGATTCATTGTGAGATTCCATCAGAATTGGATTTTATGAATGAGAACCTCAAGTGCAGAGATGTTGTTGTCAAAATTGATTGCTGGTGTTTGGATGCCAAATTATGCATGCTTAGGGCCTGTTTTTTTCAGAGCGCTGAGTTGGATTATAGTCTGCGTGTTCAGTACAGATTTTAGTAGCAGATGTGCATGCCCAGAAGCTTTGGAGAAACCCAAAGGTTTGGATACTTGCTTGCCTTGTGAGTGGAAGGCAAGGGGAGCACAGAGGAGGCATTCCTGTTTCCTACATTTCCTGTGAGCTTATGGGTCATTCTTTGCAACTGAATGAATCATGCTTTAGGCAGGTGTTGTTTCTAAAGAATTTCAAATTTCTGAAGAATTTAGAAATCTACGTTATTGTGCTTATAGTTAGTATAGGCAAAGATTGCCTTGCATCTTGGCCAAATGCATTTTTCACTTGAATGACAAACACCATAGTCTTGATGCCATGCCAGTTATCAATTCCCTATTTGAAAAATGGTTACATCAGAGTTTCTCAGCAAAACATTTAAAGAATGTTCTAATACTGGGGAAAAAAAAAAAAAAAGTTTCATCAGTTAACTGAGTTTGCATTTCAATAAAGTGATCTACAGTAATCAACAAGCAAAGAATGACCGTCATTGAAAGGGAGATAAAGATACACATGATGTTTCAAGCATTTCTGGCAGCTAGTAGTTCTGGGTAAGCTCATTCAAATGGTTATGTGCTCCCTTATGGCATCATCAATGAGGCTATTAAAACTAAGGTTATTTAGAACAAGGGATACGCTAACACATTACAAACTCAGGAGAAGAAGAGGGGAAAAAAAAAAAAAGAAAAAAAAAAAGGTTGTCAGCAAAACAGAGAGGAAAAAAAAATGCCAAGACTTTGACAAAGCCAATTCGCTCCTCCTGCTGTTAAGAGATAATAAGAGATCAAATATCTACGATAAAACTGTGTGACAATGGAGATAAATACTTGGAGCACAGAAGATTAAACTTAAAATAAATGTAGGCAGCTTCAGCAAAAGGGTGGGAACCCTGTACTGTCTAAATATAGAATAAATTCATGCAAAACAAATGGCACTAAAATACATTGGTCACAATCAACAGCCATTTTAACAGAATTTTGAGATTTGTATAATCCACTTCTGGGGTATAAACCTAATTCTATCATCTGCTTGTTGTGCAGCTCTTCATGAGCCATTTGAACTTCTTGTGGCTTAATTTACTGTCTTCAAAAAACACATAAGGACTCTTAAGCCATCTCTTACATTGACCACCTGAAACAGAGCACAGTGAAATTCGTCTGGGAAGAAAGTCTGGGTATGTCATTCCCTACGTCAAGCAAAATTTTTATTAAAATCTGATTGTACCTAGAATTAGCTACAGGAGGAGGAGTGTGGAGGAGATCTTTTGGCCCCTTTTGAAACAGAAACAATGGTTTCTGGGTTTCAGAAGTTTTCCTCTTATCTGAATACTCTTTTGAGTGTGCACACTCTTTTGAGTGTGCAGATAAGTGAATTTGAAGCTTTTCTTTACATTGTGACTGCCATTTTGGGTTGAACACCATTTCAGAGTGGAAAAGATTACGTAATACCTGCTTTGTTCATGCCTGCATAAAATCTTATATGAGCAACATGTAAGGACAGATAGTAGAAAGAAAAAAAAACCTTTTAAATCAAAACATGCAAATTTCCATCAATTCACAAGCAATGAAAGTGAGAAATGATCTGTAAGCCAATCCTGATTCCACAGCATAGTCATTCCATGTGACATTGCAGAGAGAGGCTCCTGTTTGAGCAAGGTGCTGTTGTGAAGTGAATTGTCTAGTGTTGCTCTAAATATGTCTCCCTGCAGGATTTTCACTTCTCCCCTCTCCTAGAGCATTATAGATTTACATGTCAACTTTTATTCTTAGTCTTCAGTTTACAGCCTCTTTGGCTGAAGTCACACTGGAAACACAGGAGAAGAGCATCTCTGAGCTGTGATGCAGGTATTTGGAAGAGAATACACGCTATTCTAAATGGATAAAGCATACTTCCTCGCCCCAACCGAATTATGATTTCATACTAATCTCTAATTCTCAAAATTGCATTTTAAAACACTGAAGGTGTGATATCCTTTGAAAATTTTTGTGAATGTTTTTTTGCATTAAAGTAGATAACCTTATTAGCTACACCTGTAGCCAATTTCTCTTTTAAGACCAGGATGGTCTTAAGAGACAGTGGGTTTCACAGTCCAGATATAAGAATACGGTGTGGGATTTGTCAATCATTTTGAATACAGCTCTTCTGCTTAATCAAGTTTGTTCTTACTCTATACTTTCATACAATTCTGAATTAACTCTGAGTTATAAATTAACTTTTGTAAAATGTGATTATTTTACATGCTTTTAGCTACATTACCATGCTATTGAATTTGCATAATATACCTCCCAGTCTTTTTCTCTTGTTTAGGAGAGTAGTTTTTTCTTACCAGTCACTCAATCAACACCTGTCTCTTGATCTCATTCTGTAATATACTCTAGATGATTGACCTGCCACCTCTAATTTTACATTTCCCAGGTGTTTTAAGCTCTTACCACTTTCCAAAATCACTTGAACAAATTAGAGATAATGCTTTTCCTTTTTTTCCTTTTTTTCTTTCTTTCTTTTTTTTTTTTTTTTCTCCCACATGAATCAATGATCCTTAATTCTTGTTTAGGTATTTGTTATCTTTGTTTCAGCATTTGGACATCTAATTTTGATGTCAAGAGGAAAACTGATCTGAACTTTAAATAGAAGACATATCCTCTAGTATGTCATATGTCATGAAGTAAAATTGTTCTTTTTGTCTTGGATCTTCCTCACACATAAATGTTATTTTGAGGTTTTTACTGATGTACAGTTGTAAAGTGGTCATGAAATGGCTGTTTTTCTTTCTTAAGTATAAACAAAACATAGGCATTTCTCCTACATGTAGTTATCGTTGCAGCACTGTTGCTTCCTTTCCTCTTAACCTTTTGTTATGCTCCAATGCCTCAAGTGGTTAGGACCACAACTTCAGCTGATTTGTAATGCTCCACAGACATTTGTGGCCATTCGTCATTTCTGGACAGCTTTTCAACTGTGTAAAGTAAAGTATTCAGAAGCAATTTTGCAGCCTTCATATCTTGGAAAGTTTTCATAGGTCCATATTTACTTCCTTAGGTACTGAAGTACCTTTGAAAACTTTACCCTAGCAGGGTTTCTGCTGAAATTGATGCGTTGGCTGGTACATAGCTTCATGGCTGAATGCTCATAGCATATCAAGACAGCTTCAAGAGCCTTAGTGCTGAAAAAATCTGAAAGCAATTAGATGAAGGGAATTTCATAGCTTTGCCATTAACACAACCTGTGCTATTCTTAGTACGTTTTTATTTTGCACAGTGAGTCACACAAATGCAGTAAGAAACAACAAGGAGGATGTCAAGTTCCATTACTGTAGTAAGATGGTGGATGACAAGGGCATCTGGTTGATAGAACAGTACAGAAAATTGCACTTTGTCTGGCAATTAAGGGAACAAAATGGAAAAATGTCACTGTCCTATTTCTGTTCAACTTCAAAAAGTACATATGATTTCTGCCTGGGAAATTTCTGTAGGTGGCTGCCTGCCTTCTAATGCTGCTTAAGCAACATTTTGTGTTCAGAGTGGAGGAGTAAACCAGGTGATGAAATATTCATCTGACTAAATTCCTGTCTCTTTGGGGTTTTGCTGGGAAAAAAATATATATATGTAGTCCCATTGCTGGCTAGTTTGAGCATGGGAGTTGATGTAACCAGTCAGGATAGGGTATTGTTTTTTTAATAAACTTTGCAGCTAGTTTGTGTTGAAAAATGCTGCAGACATAATGAACCCAAATCCTTTTTTTTTTTAGTGCTGCAATCAAAAGCCAAACTTATGTGCTTCTTCTAAAAGATCTAAACCAAGCCAGAAATACCTGTCCTTTATTCTGTTAAAGCTGATCAATGCAGCTACAAGAACAGGGAAAAAAAAAAAAGTGAGATTAGTCTTGTAACGTAAAATTTTCCACATTTGTAAAAATCCAATGACTCAGTAGTCAAAAGGGAATTTTGAACAAGTGATTTCAAACAATTTAGTTTTGAGTTGTATTTAAAGTTTTATTACCCTTTTTATTACTTTTATTTGCCATTTTAAAACACATGGCTACCTTCTCAGAACCAAACACAAAGCAAATCCAAATCTAGCCTGTTTTCAGTAGTATTTAATATGAGTTTTCATTTTTGTTCACAAATAGAGAGGAATTCAAAGGAAGTCTTGGCAACTCTGTGCCAATGTAGAGGTCACACAGAACAAGCAGTCTCCTGATATGAAAATACAGAAAGCAATAACAGCAGCAGAACTGGGTGAATCGGGACACAAATTACGTAGATTTAACATTTCCCAATACTTTCCCAGGTTTCTAATAATATTATTAAAATATTCAATGTTATCACTTAATCATTCTTAATGAGTTCATATGTAATAAGATATGGATAAAATAAAAAATAAATTAGACACTTTACTCTCTCTTTCTTGCAAATGTTTTATGAAATGAAGACAAAAGCATCCCACAATTTACAGTTACTTTAAAAAAATAAGCATCCTCTGGGAGACACTGGGAGTCACACTATGTCCTCTTCCGGCAGTATTGGAGGTTTTCCAGTAGGATAAGAGAGATTTTCAGGCACTTACATCCTTGGAAAAATACTTTGTGGAATGTGGGATTGAGAATCTATTGAAAAATCTTTAAGAAATAATTACTCCAGGTTTTTATTCTCATTTTTCATCTGGAAATTTCTGCTCCCATATTGGTTTGAAATCACTGTCATCAGCTCAGTATTTTTGCAGGGTTAGCTAAAATTATTACCTGTAAATGACTTTAATGGGATGCACTGTTTCCCCCAGATCAGTTTTGGGGACAGCAACTCTTGTTAGGACATCACAAGAGCTTTTCAGTTATTGTAGGTGTTTTAAATTGTACAGCAGATAAGTCAGACCTGGACCCTCCAATTTCAAGTTTGTCATTCTAGTGTCTGTGATCTACATAGTGCATTTGGTAGCCCATGTCATCCCTAAAACAAGAGTAGCAGTTATATTCCTCAGAGATAAGCTAATAGTCAGACTTCCCTCCATCCAATGACACCACTGGGCTTTCATTTACATTCAGGCATGGTCCACATAAAGAGGAGAGTGTAGCACATATTTAATTTTCATGGGCTAAAAATACACAAGGGATCAAGACTTCATGGCCCAGAATGAGAAGTGCAGAAAAGTGAATGAAAGTGGCAAAAAAATGCCTCTCAACTCCAAGTGAACTGTCAACACCACAAAGCTGCATCTAGCATGTTACACCGTGGCCCATAACAGATGTTTCTCTTTCAAGCTGTCTCTTCTGAGGTCTCTTACTCAAATATGATATGAAGGCAATACAAAAGAAGGCTTTCAAATGCAAATATGAGGAGGGAAATAACATATGGCAGAAGGAGCTGGATGTGCCAGTGAAGGAATATTTAGTATTTCTTTTGCATAATGTTTCATGAATATATTGAAGCATGATGCTCTGGTGACATTGGTGAGAATAGCCCGTGTAATTATGAATTCTTCAAGGGATAATTTGTTTCAGCAACCTGTCTTTTGTTGTTGTTGTTGTTTTGATAAGAGATGTGGTTTTACAGGGTTTGGAAATCACTCTGGTTTAGAACCATGATCTACAAAGAAAACACAGTTCTTCCACTGTCAGCGGTTTCTTAAAAAGAGAGAAGTATCAGGCAAAAGTATGGCATTACTAGGAGTTTCTGCACTCCTGATTGTGAAGTTGGAAAAGTTAGAAGCCACCAAGCTACACAAACATGTTTTGCTTTTTCAGATTTTTTTTTTTTTTTTTTTTTTGCATTTCCGGAGCATATGTTGGAGGAGAGTAAAGTTCACCTACTTCTAAATAGAAATTATAAGAACTGTCAAACTTTGTGTTTAAAGGCACGTAGTACTCATTAGCACCAGGAAAAAAGTTTAATTTGTCTTTATCTCAAAGTTTATTTCTCCTCTCTTCTTCACGTCTCTTCCTAAAACATCCTCTGTAATGCCTATCAAAAATTGTCCCATACTAAATAATCATATTTGGGTGTATTTTGAATGGTTCAAACTACATGAATAGTGAATCAGAACTGCTTGGGTTTCCAAAAGATCTATTCCAATTTTGTGGAAGGGCTTACAGCCTTTATATGATTATCTAGATTGTACTTTGAAGGTCAGCCTATGTTTTCAGTATGATCTTTTCTTTATTGTTGGGATTACTGTGTCCTTTTTCCACTATATTGAAATGACTCAAGCCTGAAGTATGTAATTGTGTCACTGGACTCTGCAGATATTCCCATGTGGTATGAATTCTAACATTTAGGGTAATTCCAAAAACTCATTCCATATTACAAAATTTTGCTTCAAAAGGGTTTTTATTGCCTATTGTCACCAGCCTTAACTATCTATATAATAAATATACTTGAATGTGTCTCTTTTTATTTTTCTTTTGCTTTTGCCTTTTATGCTTTTTCTTTTTCTTTTTTCTTTTTTTTCTTTTATTTTTGCTTTTCCTTTTTCATCTTTTGCATTTGCTTCTTTTGCTTTTGCTTCTTTTTTTTTCTTATTTATTTGTTTTTTTTTTAGTCATTGTTAAAAAGTTCATTTTCAGTGAGAAAATCGTAGGACAGTCTACGTGCGTTTGTATTACGGGGTTTCTGTCATATTGCTCTCCAGCCTTATAGAAGTATAGCACCTCTGCATAATACAGCTCCAAGTATACCTGTGAGTTCTGGGTATTTGTTATAATAACTGTAGAACTGATAATATATCAGAAATTTAGGACTTTTTAATACTTTCCTTTGGCTCCAACCAATTTTGGAGACAGAAAACCAAATATTACCACTGTAATAAATAAAATCCTTACATAAGCAGAAACACAGAGTTTTCATCACAAACGATCAGACAGTTTACAAGTCATTAAGAAGATTATTGCAGTCGAAGGTAAAGGAAATCTCTGTTTCTGTTTTGCCCAAGCATTTCTACTAAGGCCAAATATCTTCTGTCAGCATTTTGAAACATATACACAATATATTATTTAGGTTTAATCATTGTTACCCTGGATTCACTTTTACTCACAGGAGAAATGTAAAATGGGGCTCACAAAAACTTTTGCCTTTGAATATTGTGTTGTTGAATCCAAATAGCTGAAAGAAAGATTTAACGGAAGTACTGTATTAACATCTAGGTTTAAAAAGCCAAATTAAACCTAGTTGTAATTCACTCAAGACTTAGGCTCTGTAACAACTACCACATTACATTTCTCATGGATGGATGGATGGATGGATGGATGGGATCCAGGACTTTTTATTTATTTATAATATCTCTGTACTGACTTTTAAACATTGCTATGAAACAACACAAGTAATTTCAAGCACAGCAGAAAGCAAATATTAGAGTCCCTAGGCCTGATTCTCATTAACTTTAATGCCATTTTACACCACTCTGGCACTGCACTGGGGCCATAAACTGAATTACATTAAGCATAAAATGTTTCTATTGTAAGAACCAGAGCCTCTGTATTTACAGCAGTATTACAATCAACCTCACAAAGATGGTACAACACTTCCCGCAATAATGCTTGCTTTCCCATTTCTAGCAGAGGGTTCATCACAGCTGCTTTTTGTCTGTCAGGCTGGAAAAAACAGCATTTCTTCCTTTCAGGATGTATAATATTGTACAGACTAAAAAAGACCTGTGAAAGTAATCCTGAGGGGGACAAAAACAAAAACAAATGCACACACACACAAAATCATTTGTGAGCAAAAATAAAATAAAATAGAATAAAATAAAATAATAATTAAAAAACAGATACTTTTCTGAAACTATAGTATTAGCTACGTCAGCCCCACACTTGACTCAGGGATATTCTACACCTGTTTATGGCTGATCCATGACAATTTCTTCTCATTTATTGATTGCAACCTAATCTAAACAAAACAGGACTGGCCCAGGAGGCCATTCAGGGCCATACCTCTCTGCTGTTGCACTCCATGTAGGTTCACGGAAATTAAATCACACATGTAGAGCTGGCTGAAAGAAGAAGGTACCTAAAGTCATTGGGAAAATTCACAACGTAGTCTCTGCCTTTATATCATTGTTTATTTGGGAAATTCTAGAAACAGTGAACAGTATATTATATTTCACTATTTCCTTTTATCTTGAGAATGCAATGATTTTTCCTGCTATTATCAAAGTCTAATCTTAGTCAAAGTAATGGAATATAAAACAAAACTTTGCCTTTCTGAAGATGCAAAACTGCGACCAGCTCCACTGGTGGTTCATAAGAACCTTGATCAGCTTTTTAGCAGAGGAGGTGATGCCTTTCTTCTTACCTGGTATTGCTTCTGAATAGTTTGCTTAGATTCTCTCTATAGCCACTGGAGGGGGATAGGCACTTTAGGGTACAGTATTTCTCTTCCCAGAATAGGCCTCTGAAATGGATCAGTTGAATCATGCTCTAAAATCATGCCTACTTCTCTTCATTAACTACAAAGAGGGCTGAATGAAATCAGCTGTTAGGACCAGGCTTGTAAAATACCCTGTTGCGCTGAAATCAAGGGCAAAGTGAAGGAAGGCAGAATATAGTAGTTGCATGTGTTCTTACATATGAGTAGTACTCCTTTCAGAAAGCGGTGGTGCAAGTTTGATGGAGAGTCATTAATGTTTGAGAGAGAAACACTAGATGAGTCACCACGACAAATAAACAAAATAAAAATCAAACAAATAAAATAAGATAGCTCCAATAAAAGCAACAACAAAACCAGAAGACTTATGAATGTTGGGCAAAGTCTATTTTTAATGTATGAACTGATGATGATCTAAGGATATCATTTGGTAATGTGTCTAGTGTGACCTACAGGTCCCATTAAAAGATTTGTGAAGTGACAGCCATGAGTTGTCATAATTTGCAAACAGTTTGGGAAATAAAATGAAAAAGAAAATGAAAAAGAAACAGGAACATCTTAATGCATTTCCATTTATTGCTTCCAGGACTTAAAATTTAGTAGGAACCAACGTGAAAGTTGTGTTTAGTTACAAGCATCCAGCTTTGCCTTTTAAAACATTGAACAATTGCAGAGAATGATAAATAATAATGAAAAAAATCTTTGTTAATTATAATTTGCTTCCTAAAGAATTCAGATTAAATATTAAAATAACAAGAGAGTTGCTCATTAAAGGAATCATTGCTCTGATAATACATTTACAAGATGTTCTTTTTTATGGTATAGTGATGAACATCGGAAGTTGGAACAAATAGTAAAAACCACTGATTAGATAAATATTAAATACATCTTGTGGATTCACAGATCTAATAGAAGAAGATAATACACACTGTATTTTATCAGAAGCACATACAGCCAACCTTCCGTGTTGTGTAATGCAGTACCACAGCAAGGATATATGAGCTGCAGTAGGTATGTAACTCTGGGTAATACAGTCCCAGTAATGTCAGCAGAGCAAATTGTCTGGAGTGCCATGTTGGATGGTGAAGACATACTGCTGTTGATTCCAAATCTCCTTCATTCAGTACAGAGATGGGAAGAGTTGACTGGCTTCATGCACCGTTTTGTCTCAGACACCAAGCCATGAACATCTTATATCCCTGACATTTGTTCCAGAGGAAGAAAATTGCAGGCAACCAAACAAAATTTGGAAACCGTTAAACTGTGTTTCAACCATAATGTAAATGGAACCATATTGCTTTGAACCTGTGGTCCCTATGGCTGCTAGTCTTATTTTGGCAGTGCAATGTCTGCCATTGAATGTGCACTCTTGCCATACCAGAACCTGTCTGAAATCTAGATATCCCAATGGCTTATTTTCAAATAAACCTCTCTTTTCTGACACCAAGTCAATATTTGCCAGGTTCCCTTTGCAACATGCTTCAGCACTGATTTTCTCCTCTGAGGTCTTTTAGCCACTTTTTGATGCAGCTCAAACTTGTTGAGATTGAAATATACACCATGAGCATGGCCCTGGAGGGGGAAGGTGAAGCAGAAGAAATACTTTAAGAACTTTCATCCTGCTCCAAAACTAGTGCAACTATTACTTGGGCCAGAACACACTGAAATCATCAGTGGCATTTCTCCTTGAAGCCCCATAAAGGACAAACCCTCACGTAGCAACTCTCCTGTGAAGAGGTTTGTGATCCGTCAGTCTGAATCCAAGGGTTTGGAAAACAACAGAAGTTCTTTCTAGGGAAGAAACAAGGCCTCCAGCAGTTCCGAGTAGAAATGGAAGAGTTCAATAAGAATTCATCCTTTGAACTTTGTCTTTCTCTCCTGATTCTCTTTCCTTGCATTTTCTTTCATTCTCACCCCCTTTCCCTGCCGCACTATCTAGTGTGCACCCATCTGCTAAAAAATAAAAAGGGCTCCCTGCGCTAGTGTCTATTGAAGTGCCATATGGCTGAGGTATTGCCTTAGGTGGTGAGCATCACCGAGTGCATCTCTGAGTGAACAGAGATTTCTGCATTTGAGGTTTAATTAGGTAACTGCTTTTTAAGTGGCATCAGTTTCCCCTTAAACACTTACTATTTCTCAGTAAAGAAAAAAGGCGATGAAGCCGGTCTCAAATACAGCCTGACATGTGTCATTGAGTGTTCCCATCCTTCTCGTAATGATTCACGTCTCCTTCATCTTCACTGTTGGGAGTAACAGGGAAAGTGGTCTCCTGAGCGTTCACCATCCCTCCCACCCCAATCTGCCCAGCTTTCCTGCTTCATTCCTGCTGCTACAGACATGCTTGTAGTCTGGGTTACACAGCACCATCTGTTACAGAGGAGGAAGGAGTTGTTTATTTCAAGATGCAGCTGCAATATAGCATTAGTGAGGGAGGGAGATCTAGAGGAGTTGTATGCTTTTAGATGTCTCTTAAAATGACAGACTTGGGTGTCATGCAGCAGAAATCTACCTGCAAACAAACAGAAATGCAGTACAGGGAAAACAGAAGAAAAAAGCTATGAGATCTATGAGATCTAGCTGGGCTGGGGTTTGCTGTTGCATTAATCCATTTCATAGAATAGCTCAGTGCAGACAAAGCAACTAATTGCGTATGCTTGATAATCAATTGAAATGAAAAATTAAAAGTGCTTACTTACACCACTGATGAAGCTGGAAATTTAGTATCAATTTAAGCAATGGCCACATTGCAAAATACTCTAGTATCATTGTTGTTTATTAGATTTCCCCTAATTAGTGCTCTACTAGTGTAAGATTTACGGGGAATGAAAAGTTGTGTGTGTTCTTTCTCAGAGAGGGATTAATTTCACAGTGGCTGAGGAGTCCATGTGTTTCCATGTATTGTACCCCAAAACTTCTGAATCCTCTCAAGGAAGTGAGGCTTTACTTTATCCTGTGGTGATCTTGTATCACTACACAATAAATGGGAGGATGAAATAACATCAGGTGATTGTGACATTTATGAGCCTGAAGGAGATATTTGCAATAGGCAGCCAACCACAGCCCCAGTGGCAGTCACACGTGACTATCATACAAGCACAAGTCATCCAGGATGCATCATTCTTAACCTTTGGCCATAAAGGACTTCTGAATAGAGTCTTGGCCAACTGCAATATGAGATTATTCTGATCCTGCCATCTGCTGCCAACTCCAGGTCAAGAACAGTGCAGAGAATTATTTGTTATTTGCTTGTTTTTTGTTATTTCTGTGCTTGTTTCCTTGTTTTTTTTTTCAATGCCACTGTCATTCTTGTTAAAGGGTGAATTTTGATATCTGAGGAGAGAGGAACTCCTCATGCTTGGTGCGTGTGAGGATGTGTAGGCTTCTGCTCAGCCACACTGGATAGCCAGTAACACCTCTGAAACACGCAGAGGGTAGTGCCAAAATTCGTTGCTAATTATTATTGTCTAAGGAGATCCCAGTTGTGCCAAGTGGAGAAGGCTGCACAATAACTACCATAGTTATTCTGTTTTTCAAATAATTCTACAAACATAGAGTTAAAGATAAGTCAAAAGCGCCTTTCCATTCCATGGGTTCATAATAATTCTCTACAGTTTAATCTCTTGTGTTTTGTCTAGACTGGTTTTTCACTTTTGTGTTAAACATGTCAAAGACCTCCACCACTGTGATATCCAAGATACGTTTAAAACCCTAAATGCGTCCCCCTTTTTTTCTTCCTCTGCCTTTTGTTTATCAGATTTTAGCTGTGAAAACACTTATTTGATACCCTAAAGTTCTCTCTGTGCCTCTCAGAGCTCTTAAATACTTCATATCCCTTCTTTTGTTTGTTGATTCCTTAGTACTAGATGCTATAAAGTAAGTAAAATCTTAATCATTTCCATTCATATAAATGGAACCAGCAGCACAATGCAGAATATGTGATATATAAGCAGCTCTTCAGTGACTATTCATGATTATTTTCCCTCCCCAACAAACTTCTGTATCTTTTCAAAAGAAAATTAAGACACTTCTGGAAGCCTACATGATCCCTTTAGTGATACTATTCACGATAGTGATAATAAACAGAAACGAGTCAAACAGATGAAGCACCCTGCTAAATCTAACCTGGCTGCTTTTTAGGACAAGGACACCCACTCTTGCTGGTACAAAAGGGCTGTTCCACCCATTTCCTGCCTTCAGCAGCACACATAAGCAGACACCTAGGGAAGGGTAATAACAGATGATATATACAGAATATTCCCTCACATATACTCCAAGTCTCCAATTATTTTCTGCTTAGGGACTTCTGACACCATTGTTTATTCAGTAACTCAGAGAAGATCTTTCTTTTAATTTTTCCCCTTTTTTTCCCTTGAATCCATGGATTTTTAAATTATTTTTTAACTTCTGGTGGGGATTTAAGGAGAACATGCATATAACCAGCGGGAGATGTTTTTGTGTGTATGAAGAACAATACAGGGAAAACAAAATGGAAGCTATAGATATATATGTAGTAAATAGAGAATATATGAGATTGCTTTTAGATGGCTTCAGTATAATTTAGTATGAAAGGTAATAATTAAGCTTTCCATATTGAAAATGGGAACACTTTGTGTGGTCACAAAACAAACAAACGAACAAAAGAATCCAAACCTCAAACTTGCTAACAAACAAAGAACCCCTGAAAAAGAAAAATATGTATATATTAAAAACAAAACAAACAAAAAAATGGAACAGAACATGTTTCCCAGGCACATTTTTATGAAGACAGGCTTTCTTCCCTATACTAGTGTATTCAGCGCTAGTGTAACTGGTCACGGATGTTTTATTTATAAAGAAAATATACAAGGCAAATCAGTAAAACTTGCAAATAGAAGGAGATAATACAAAAATATTTAATTTAGGAGTAAAATATAACACATTATAGGACTGAATTCACTTAACTTTAGCCAAGTAAACCGGAACTGGTCACTTAAGGCTCCTTTTCAGGCTAACACATTCTGTTGAATAGATTTAGTTGAAGGTGAACTGAAGACAAAATATTTCACCAGCATAGAGCAGAAGCATGATGGGAAAGGTCAAGGTGAATGTCATCTCAGTTTTTCTTACTCTCATTTATGAACAAGCAACTGAGGAGCAAACTCAGGCACTATGAGGGGATATCCAAAAGGCATATCAGGGTTATCTATAAATATCAGAATGAACTCCCTGACATATCTACGTTTTCCTGCCATAACCAATTGCTCTAGTATCCCTGGTGCCTCCTAAAACATCTGCTTTCATATGGGCTTTTTTATGTTAATGTCGTACTTACTGCTACTGGGTAAATGAAGCAACCGTGTGAAGTGTACTTCCGTTTAGTGTTTCAGTCCTAGCATCATATGCATGAATAATGCCAACATATGTGCATAAAAACAGCATCACCCAAGAGTTAATAACAGCTAGTGTTCAGATGGATGCAGAAAAGCATTTTATTAACATCAATGGACCGAATTAGTTGTTTTTAATCAGTTCTATGTACAGCACTCCTATGTCTAGCACTGTTCTTAATGAAAACATAAGTTCTAGTTCTAATTCCAGTACAGAATTTTGTCTATTCTGTCTCTGTCCTCATTACTAAAATCAATTAAAAACTCATAGTTAAATAGTCTTTCTCTTTTTATTTATTTATTTATTTATTTGGAAAGCAAACAAACAAAGAAACAAGAAAGCCAGGAAAATCTGAAGTAGGTATTTACTGCATTTGAATATACAGGGCTGTTGCACTGAAATATCTATTAGTGTATAAGATGCCACACAATGTACATAGTCCTATTCTGTTTTTCTTTCCTGACAGGTCAGCTTTACAACTCTAATTTTCTCTGTCTTTACCAAAACCATGTAATACTTCCACCAGTTCCCTTTAAGGAACATACAGAGCATACAGTTCCTACTCCCCGAGCTGAAATAGTTGGAATTCAGTGATAACCATGCTGTGTATCTTCTGTGGACTCTCTCAGGGATTGTCATCTCTATCTCCACTAACATGTAAATTGTAATTTAAGGGCTTCTGTCACATTTTACAGCTTTGATTTGCTTTCTTTTTTTTTTTTTTAAATAGTTAAATGCTGCTGTAAAGTGAAAGTCTGGTATTTCCCACGACTCTTGCCAGATTCTCAGGGATGGAGAAATAGTAATGATACGCTGAAAGGGTACTGAAAGATTTGCATGCTAGGCAGCCTTGGCTACATACTCTAGTGTTTAAGCATCTATCTCTTTGAAATTGTCTTTTCCTGCAACCAGATATATTTCAATCTCAGTCAGCATTTTTCTTTCTGGTAGTTAATCCAAACTGAAAGTCCAATACCAGTCCAATGCCAGTAATTCTACATGCTCCCAGCGAAACATAGGATTTGCCAATTGGTACAAGCTGATGACTCATCAGGTCTGCTATCTAGTCTCTATTAGTCTCCAGCACACAATGTCTTATCTGGCCAGTGTTTTATGTCTCTTATTTCTGTGTTATTCTGAGTGCTTCCAAGAATAATGCAGTTTATTCATAAAGTTCATTTTCTCTCTTCCTCCTCCACACAATAGGAGTTGCCAAATGAGAGTCTGGGAGCTCTGTCTTTCTAGGGAAAGATTGGCAGTGACTGCACAGATCAAAAGAGTTGTGGGCTGTTCCAAGGCAAGTGAGACTCTAAGCACTTGTCCATGCAGTTTGGGGAAGGGAAACGCATACTGCCTGGCTCAAGTGTTAGCTTGCACAACTAACACAAAGGGGTTAGGACAAAGGGGTTAAAGCATACTAAAAAAATACATTGTCTTGGAGTACTCTAAAGGTGAGGTAGGAGGGCCATGTAAGTGGTGGCCTCTATTTTTTAAGATAATGTCTTCAAATTGCCTCCATTACCGTAGAAGTTTGGTTAAAGAGATGCATTGGGAGCACTGTCCCTGCTCATCTTTACTAGCAGTTTTTGCCTGACAACCACAGCACTTGCCAGAGTGAACAAAATCATTCACGTTTCTCTTCCAAGTGGCAACAGGAGGAACCATCCTTTCCTGAAATGTCAGCAAATCCAGAATGTCTGTGCTATGTTCTCCTTCTCTTACTCCTCTTAAGAACCAGAATTTCTTACTGTTAATCTAACAACGTGTCCACTCCCAAAGCTGCCAAGCTGCCCCAAATTGTCTTTCAAAAATAAAGAGATAAATGCAAGGGAAAGGCTGTATCTTGTAGTTCATCAATTTAGTGCAGCTTAACGTACAAAGAGAGCTCATAGATGGAGAGAGATCCATGCTATTTTCTTGGACATTCAATCCCATCTGTTTAACGTCACTTAGATTTAGATCACACATTGCTGGCAATTTTAACCTTGTTTTTCATGTCAACAAAATGAAGTGATAACCCTTCTGCCACTGATTAAACCTCTTGGAGCCTCACTCCTCTGCATTTCATTCTTAGGCTCAGGGAAACACAGAATATCCTGAGTTGGAAGGGACCCACAAGGATCATTGAGTCCAGCTCCTGGCTTCACACAGGACCTCCTCAAAATCAAACCATATGTCTGAGAGTATTGTCCAAATGCTTCTTGAATTCTGTCAGGCTGAGTGCCATGACCACTTCCCAGGGGAACTTGTTCCAGAAGAAGGTGGTTCCAGATAAGGTTGTTTAGTTTGTTATTGGACAGTCATGAAGGACATCCCAAATGAGAGACTTCCTTTGAGAAGTAGGATGACAGTGCTTCTACAAGGATAACATGGAGAAAAAAAACAACAAGCGTGTTTTAAGGAAGCGTCTTCTTTGAGTTGCGACCTGGAGAAGAAGCAAGACTGTTTTAACTGTTTTTTATTCCTTCTCTTGCCTGGTTGTTTTGGCATAGGCTTGAAGGAGTTCTTCGTTTAAGCACACCTTGACTGGAGAGCAGGATTGCCTGCTTATTTATACCTGGATGTCAGCTTTGGATACCTCTGCCTATTTCCTACATTTTATTTGCAAGTTGTCTGAAAAAGCGTGTCTTGTTGGACCCTGAACTGGAGCAAAACACATGGAATAATCTATATATAAGATGGCGAAGCATCTGCAGCGAGGCCAATGTTAATGATCAGTGGTCTAATGCAGGAAGTATAGAAAAAAAAATTGGAGAAAGTGAGCCTCTATGGCCCAAAACACTGGCCAGAGAAAAAGCTAGTAAAATGTCAGTGAATCTTTGGTGAATTACATTAGCTCACACATTTGTGCTCCAGGTAGCTCCTGGGGACTTCTGTCAGAACTTACTGGAAGTACTTGTCAGAATCAAATTTTTACACCTCACACAACTTCACAATAATTCGTTCAGGGCTTATGTCAAATTTATGGCTCAAATAATAAGAACTTACTGGAGGTTGAAATGCAACTGTATCTTGGAGTAAACATTGTCATGTTAAAGAACTATGTAATGACTTATCAATCATACACAACTCTGCTATGCACAGTTTGCCATGAGGGCAAAAGAAACAATATCTTTTTATTCAGATATAGGGGATTTTTACCATGTTTTAATCTGATAAAACAATGCTTCTGAAACTTGCTACTTACTTGCTGTTTAATCAGAGTAGAGTTTGAGATGTCATTATCTGATGTTGCACATCGTCAACACCAGATAATACAAAAATCCTTGAAATTTAAAGATTGGTTGCATGTTATTGCCACATCATCTTGCTACTTCCATAGCAATATGTATTTTTAAGAATTTGGGGAAATTACTGCTTCTCCTTCCCCTCCTTCCCATCTCATCTGTTATGTGTCATGTCCCAAATCCTGGGCACTTCACCTTTCTGTGAAATGGATCTTCTCACAGTCCTCAAAATTCAGCTAGCACTGTTGCACAGCTTTGACTTCTAGGTGCAGATTCTGACACGGTTACAGAATTTTTAATAGATTTGCACGGCCTTATTCAGTTCCATGTTTCTTAAAAACTTTGCCATATACTCCAACACTGGTAAGGAATTTGCTTTGCTAAAACAAATCTTTACAGCTCAGAAGTGGCAATGCATGGGAGTAAATTCTTACTAGCCACATGCCAATTTTCTAGCATGGAGCTGGAAAATGGTTTGGATGTCTTTCACTGTAGTGAGTGCTAAGGAGCTGGCTCATAGAGACATCTTTTTTGGACTCATCAAAACATAGGCACATCCCCAAAAGATGCCCATTCACCTGCATTAACATTTACCTGTTAAACTTCTATATTACCGACGATCTCCAGTTGCTAAATTAAAAAGCAATTTAAGCCAGAGCCAGAAGTCTTCTGAAGTTCCAAAAGATTTCTATTGGAGCATATTTCTAAAATAAAGAGAAATTATTTCACTATAGTTGGATGAAAAAGGGTTGCTGGGCCCCACTCAAGCAGTTAAGAGAATGCATGGAAGAAATAAATGACTAAGTGAATATGAAGCAATATTCTATGAAATATATCATCACCCTGCTTTCTCATTTTTATTTATTTATTTATTTCCTGACAGAAGGCTCTTGGGTTATTAGGTCTGTCCTATTTTAAGAACCTGTTGTTAAAATTACAGTATAAGCAGAAATGGCCAGTGTGACTGAATAGAACAGCGGCTTTTCTGCTGTGAGCATTGTGCACTAGAGAAATGTCTTTAGAAGATTTCTGCAATGAAAAGTGGGTATCATTTACTTCCTTGGAAAATTTGTGGGAAGGACTATTTAAAAAGAAATAATTTTAACTGATGGAAAAGCTTTACTGAAGGCAAAATCTCATCATTGTATAGTACTTTTGAACAAAGACCCAGATAAAAGCTTAAGGCTGGGAGATTCACAATGTCAGTGATGAAGTTCTTGTCACAAGTCAGTGTAATGAAGTTCTTGGATTAATCTAATGTCTGATTAGCTTCAGCTTGAAAGATGCAGGATATTTTTTTGGTTGGTTGGTTGGTTGTTTTTTCCTATTTGTTTTGTGAGTTTTGTCTTTACTTCATCTTTTTTTCACCCTGAAAATACATCATTTAGCATTAATGTATATAATAATGTAATTATATCAGGCCCAGGTTGAAACCTTCATAGGAAGGTGATCAGAAAAGAAAGACTTGAGTCCTCAGAAACCATTCCACACCATCACAGGTGGAAGTTCAATCAAGTTACAGCATGACCTGCAGAGGGATGTCTGGTATGGGGCTAAATTTGATATCGATGTCCAAAGCTGGTGATCTGGTGAATTCTAAACACATAAGAAAAATATATCAGCCTTGTCTGGAAAATCTGAGAGTTTTCTCTACCTCTCAGAACTACTATGCTCTGTACGCATATCTATTCTCTGATATTTCTATTATATCTATTTCTATATCTATATATGTCTATTATGTCTCTCAGAGGCAGAAAAACAACCATATGTTTTCTACTTTCAGTATTCTCTTGAGGCTTTTCAGAAACAGAAAACTTAGAGACTCATGTCACAAGATGATATGTCCACTATCAGCCTTGCATATGAGTTTAGGTTCTTCATCACAAAAAAAAATGTTGTGAAAGGTCAACTGCTGTTGATAAGGGAGTGCAATTTATCTGGATGAGTCCTTCCAACAAAAAAGTTCATTGAGGTTAATGTCTATGAAAAAGCCTTAATATCTGTATAACTTTGCAAAAGTAAGAAGTTATATTGTCAAAACTTATTTACACAGTATGATAGGTATCATCACATTTTCTTAGAGCAAAAACAGATCTCACATGATTCAAAACAACAGCAGATAGGATCAAGTTTGTTTTTCATCCTGGAAAATTTATCTTCTCATGAGACTAGCTGTTTAATTCACAGGCAGAACAAGCTAGACTAAATAAACGAGCAGAGTTTGCACTGTAAACTGCAAAGATTCTTCTCTAAAGCCAAAGAGGGCTGTGGGATGGATTCATACCTCAGATTCCTACTGCAACTTATAGCCACCACGTGACTGGAGAGGTTCGTCTGTCTGATTTTGTGGTTCACAGTAAAAAGGTCTGTAAGCCTGCATCGGAGAGTAGTCTTAGCAGTCTGATGGCAGTAGAATCTTTTTCCATTTGTCTTTCCTTTCCTGCCCTCTCTCTTCATGCATGTAAAGAATCAGGTTAAATATGCTTGTTTCCTGTCATTAACTGTGAGTGTAATAGAAATGATTCGCTGAAATGTGGACAAGCAAAGCCTCGTCACCCAGGTTTCTACTTGTAAAGTTCCCAAAGATCTGCCCCAACATTGTTTTTATTTTTGTATTTTTATTTTATTTCTATTTTATTTGCTAGGGATTGTAATTTAGTTCTGCTGTTAACACAAGACTGTGTACTCTATGACTAGAACTGCTAGACTCAGCATTACAATCCTTATTACTACCATAGCAACTAGTAGAAAAAAAAAAACAAACCTCCTTATTCAAAATCTAAGAGTAGGACAGAACTCAAACTCTCTTTCAATAAGTGAAAATAACTAATTTTAATCTCCAACTATGCCAGAAACATATATTGAATTTGTTGGTTCATGGCCCAACGTATCTTGCAGTTAGTTTGTTTCTGGAGATCCTCTTGTTGCACAAAAGCCAAGTCTATATATTGTCTATTTATAATTTAAATGTTTTTAGTAATGTTGAATATTTTCTCTGTCTGCAAATCAAGATTCATTATTCACAGTAGCTTCAGAACCTGCCAAGAGCAATGGCTTGTGCTGGTAGTGAAATTTGCTTTCATGTCAAAAATATGGTGCCCTTCATTTCAGTCCTCGGAGACAAAGCCTGTCCAAAGTCTGCAGGACTTGATTAGACTTCATTCTTTCTCTCCCATACACAGGAACGTGTGCTCACACATAAGCTCTCTCAACCCCCAACCCCATACATACATATAAATGCACACATACGGTGTCTTTATAGGTCTTTAAGGAAGCCTTCTGTTAGTGGTTGATTTGAATTTGTCATTTACACAGTTGTTCACTAAGTACAGTGCTAAGAAATCTTGACAACTATTTGGTGGTTCTGTGATGCTAACACCTGCATCTCAGCCAGATTGTGGCCAGAAGGTCAAGGGAGGTGCTCCTTTGCCTCTACTCAGCACTGGCAAGCCACATCTGGAGTTCTGTGTCCAGTGCTGGGCTCCCCAGGACAAAGAGAATGCATGGGACATACTGGAGCAAGGTCAGCAAAGGACCAGGAAGACAATTATGGACTGAAGCACCTGACATGCAAGGAGAGGCTGAGAGCTGGGATTGTCAGCTTGGAGAAGTCGTGTTATTTATGCGAATGGGGGATTATAGAGGTTATGGAACTAGACTCTTCTGAGTGGTTTCCACAGACGGGACAAGAGGCAACAAACTGAAGTACAGAAAATTAGTTTAAAGATAAGAGAACACTTTTTTACTCTAAGAACTGTCAAATGGAAATAGGTTTCCCAGGGAGGCGTCCATCCTTGGAGCTACGCAGAATGCAACTAGACGCAACTCTGATGACCTTACTTTAGCTGACCCTGCACTGAGATAGTGGTTAGACTAAATTATCTCTAGAGGTCTCTTCCCACCTCATCTCTTCTGTGACTTACATAGACAGCGACCATATTGTTTATTGGCAACTGCAGAAATGTTCCTTTCTTTTCTCTTCACTTTACCTTCAGCCTTTCCTCTTTGAAGAAAGATTAAGAAATGTTAACAGCGAGCAGGGTAGTCGAAATGGTTCCAAAGTGAATGGAAAGGCAATGTGATTCCTAGTGCCAATCTCCTTTCCAGAGCCTTTCTACTCATCTGAGTAACTCTAGCAAATACATTTCTGATATTAGAAGAATTTCTACTACTGAACTTATACAACTTAGTTTGTGTGTCCACGGTGTATACTTCTACATCTAAGAGAGTCATTCTGAAGATCTCTTTGTAGTTAATACAAGTCAACAACGAGTGAAATCTAGGTCGTTCTGAAGTTGGTGTCTTTATTCAAATGACATGACTCCCACCCTAAAAATCCACTGGCTGTATTGATTAGATCTGTAATTATTGTAATAGGAACCTGGGAGCATGGGAGGCATTATACTCAGATGGAGACACACAACTTAAATTAGCTGAGATGAACTGAGATGAACATCATGTGCAGAAGAATACTCTCTCTCATTAAAGTGTTTCTATTAGCTCTTTGCAGTGTTTATGTGAATGCAAGACACTATCTTCTATGCTTTGTATTGAGTGCACCACAGCACACAATGGATGTTTGATTTCACAAGATTATCTAAATACCTTACTATGAACAATTCTAATAATTGGCATAAATAACAATATGTGCTTATCTTTTCATTTTGACATTGTTCTTGATTTAGAGTAAAGCATAATTAAAACAAAGAGCAATTCTAAGGTTTTCAGCAGTAGTCAACAACAGTTGTTCTCTGTTATGGTTTTACTGATAGCAACAGAAAAAATTTCCATTTCTTTCCTTTTCCTTAATACCAAGTAGGACCAGATTTCTAGCATAGCATATACACAAAGAAGGAAGTACAGGTAGAAAAAAATGCAACCACTACAAAAGTCTGTTGTATTTTCATGGTGATATTTACAACAAACAGCCAAAGCTGTTTCACAATAAGTGCAAAATACAGTTTGTTTAACCTCTAACCTTTGTCTATAGTGCAGATGTCTATCTTTGAAGTCATTCTAGGAGGCTTCTCTTATAGCTATAAGAGAGAAGCATGAACTTTTATAAAAAAATAATTTTAAAATATTTTAAAATTATATATATTTTTAATTGCATCTGTATTTTCATTAACTATTTACATTAGGCAATATAAATATTTTATCGTGTAGAGATCTACACATGATATGGTGAGAGTCCTTCCTATCAAGTGAAAGTGTCTACTGGCTTCATTTTGTGGAGAAATGGAAAAGAGATAAATGTTTCTAAGATATATTCTCTTCTGCAAAGTACACCAATGTCACACTCCTGTTTCTTAGTGCACTTTTCAGGAAAATGTATTTTTAAAATCAGACTTACTATCCTCTAGGTATGGGAACTGCTGGCATTGAAGAGAATGCAAAATCCACCCATTTCTTTGCCACATTAGATTATACTACATATTTTCTGTATAAATTTGATTTGTCTCTATTCTTATTCTCTCCACCCCTTCCACTTCCACAATTATTTTATACTGGAATCAGTGAAAATACACTTTTCTGAGTTATGTCTACTTTGTTGTTGCATTTTGGCATCATTTTGAGTAGCCATCCTTCCATCAGAAATAACATTATATCAGCAAATCTCTGGAAATCCCATGAATGCTTAACTATTATTCTTGCTTTTGCAGAGCCTGTGAGCACCCCATGAAGTGGAATGGATTCTCAAGGCATTTCACATTCAGGCCCTATATCAATGTCTGCTTTACTGATCACAGTGTATTAAAACTGCTATAACCAACAAATACTGTAATTGTATGAAAGAAAAGCTGAGTTTTATACCATGTGTTAATATAATTGCAGATAACTTTTTTTTCCCCCTTCATTGAAGATACGTTTTACCTAGTGTTATGAATTTTAATTGTGTCCCCTGTGTATCTGGGGAATGTTATTTCTTTGCCTCCATATCTGGTATCCTGTGTGTTGTGAGATATGTAGCTGTGAATTCATCTGTATTGTTTGTGTTTTTAACAGTTCTGCTCATTTAAAACCATGAAAGTCAATGTCTTTTGTTTGATTCTTTTGTGTGTGTGTGGTTGTTTTTCTACATTTTAAATATAATCCAGCCCAGATTCTCATTCTGTACACTGCTGCTTTATAATTTGCTCTGCAGATCTGAGCTAAATATTTTCACAATTACATGTGTCATTTACAAACCAATCAATGAGATACTTAGTTGATACCATTGTATGCATAGAACACATTTGTTATGAGAAACACTAGTGCAAGAGCAGAACAAATAAACATTAAGACATATTATCCCCCTTTTTTAAAAAAAATAAAAAATAAAATCTATAATCTGTTAAAAAAAATCAAGCAAAGCATCTCATGAAAAATGTCAGATTTTGTATTTGATTTAATTTCATAGGTTTCAATGAATCCAGCATTTGGGATTTTGTTCTATTTTCGCGCACAATAATTTCTGCTGAAACATGATTGAATATGCAATTTAAATTCATCTTTAAATGTGTCATGTACTGTAAATGCAGTTTTCCTCCAGCAAATAAAGCATTTCAGAAATGGTTTTAATTAAAATGTCATAGGAAGTACTGAAGAGAATTTCACAAAATGGTATTTTTTTTTTATTCTTCGTGAAGTTACATCTTTTAGCAACACAGTGTCTCACCAGAAAATAAATAAATAAATAAATAAAATCAGGTACCTCGATATGATATGTGGTATTGGTTACTGTGAAGGTTTAGAAAAGAATAATAAATATTAAACTAGATTCTTACCTGCACTGATTTCAATTACATGCTTCCTTTCCAAAAAGCTGATGCAGTCTTTTGTCAGTAAAGGTTGAGCACAGAAAATGCTCAGAAAAGTCTTGCAGTTGCTTAAGCTCATTCAGGGTCAAAAGTGTAGAACTGTTAAATATGTGCAGTTAAGTTTGGAAGGGAAACAAAAGTTAGAGTGTTGTTGTTGTTTTTTTTGTTGTGTTTTTTTTTTTATTTTAATTTTGTGTGTGTGTGTGTTTCTCCCTAGATCTAACTGGCAAAGTCTACATAACTCAGTCATATGTAATATTCAACAGTGGCTATTAAGAAGAGGTAATTAATAGGATTATACTCCCCCCCCCCCAAAAAAAAAAAGATGAGAATTGGTGTGAAATTACAAAAGATGATGCCTCCGTCTTTACCTTTCTACAGATATTTTACTTCTGAAATAGAGCTCCCTGTTTATTTCCAGTACAAATTGCAGGCTGCCTCTATCAGCAAAACTGGCAAATTCTCTAGTGATGAAAATGATTTTCATCTAGTCAGTAAGAGCTGAAACGAACCCAGCTCATAGCTGATTGCAAGCAAATATTTTGAGAGCCTCAAGTTGCATTTGAACAAGGGATTCAAAATGAACAATCCCTGCCTATTCGCTAATCCAATTCATTAGGAGCTCAGTGATTACCTCATTAGTATGATGCAGTGCAGAGACAGACTGATGGTGCTTACAATGAGCCAACTTACACAGCTGATGGATTTGGCACCAATGACCCAGGTGAAGTATTTCTCTGCTGAAACTGTAGACACTGCCTGGCTTAGAGCAAGCATGAAGTCTACGTGTGGCAACACAGACATTCCTTTTCCATTGTGTATTATGGACTTTCTTATAATGACAAATGCTATTTTTAAAAAAATATATTCCATTAGGTTGCCATAAAACAGTATGTTGCTGCAGAAGATGTGTTTTCTATTCCACATCCACTTCTCGGACACACTTGCCTTTTCCTTCCTCACAGCAAATATATACAACAAGGCCATTAAACAGCTGCTTTTGCTATTGATGCTTCTGTCCCTATAGATGAGAACACTGAGTATACACACTGGCATAGTTTTATTCTTCCTCACAATATCACACACAGAGACACCAAACTAAGAAGCCCCCGGCATCACAAACTTTAATTTGGGCAGATTCCCTGAGCCACCATGGTGTGTGGGGTTAATCTGGAAATGGGGTGTGACAGCGGACAATTCTAATTAACACTTTTTTGTGGACATTACCGATAAGCTAGTGCATGCTGGCAACAGAGCAATAACAATTAAAAAGATTGTGACAAAATAAATTAAAAACAGGCATATCGGAACTGTAGTGAGCTGAGCACACAATTCAATTAAGTTGTCAGGTCCTCTTACTCAGGAGAGGAATAGGAAGTAGTTTTCATCCCTAGTGCCTTAAGGGCAAGTGTGAACATGATAAAACAAACTTATCTGTCATGTCAGTTACTGTCAACTAATCAAACAATTCAGAAGGCAATAAAATTTCTCAGATCTGAGGTCTTTGTAAAAGGGCTGACACAGTTGTACCTACCATCTATTGTTCAACAATTTTTTGACCTTCTGGTCACTTTCACAGTACCTGTTAAAGCTTTTATGAAATACATAAATCTATTGCGCTGGGAAGATGGTTGCTTAAGCTAACTAGGAGGAAGTTCAGAGGAGCATTATATGTCTTAATCTCCACAGGGTAGGACATAAAAAACATTCTACTAATTCACCTCAAGGGTCTGTATCACCTGGTACTCAGTCTCCAACACTGGCCAAAAATAAGTACCTGAGGGACAGAAAAATTACCTCTGAACCTTCATTCCTAACACTCTGCCAGTCTCTGTTCTTAATTTTTCCATTAAGTGGATTTCCTGATGATAATGTAGCTTGTAAAGGAGAAAGGAATTTCACAGGTTTATTACTTACTATGAAAACAAACACACAAACAAAACTAATTCTTCCAATTTGAACTTGGCTCCTGCTGCTGTCATTTACTGTCCCTTTTTTCCTTCCATCAAAATAGGTCATCAATCTTTCTTAATACGCCCTTTCCATCCCATCATGATTTTGCAGACCTCTCTTACATGCTCCCTAATATATCTCTTTTCTGGTGTGAATAGTCTCAGCTGACTTGGCCTTTCATCTTTTACTTGGGTAACTTGCTTTGTCTGTATGACTTACTCTTTAAGTCAGCTGTAGAGATCTACTACTCCACAGTAGCTTTAAATTATATGCCTGATTTTTAGACAGCTACATCTAGCTGAAAGGAGTTCAGTCTATCATCTGAGCTATTTTATGCTAGTAAAGCATCTATTATCTCCTGTACATGGTGTGTTTTGATCCAAAGTCAATTGAAGTTATTGGAAATATCAGATGCTCTCTATTTTGCTTCAGTTTGGATAATTTCTTAGGTGAGCCCCAGGGAAAGAGGAACAGAAATGGCAATGATTAGCACATTTCTCCACTTGAGCATTTCATGCCTCTAAGAACATATAGACTGAAAATGAAGAACGGTAGGGCAGGTCAACAGATCACTCCCTAACAACTTATTAGTCTACAGTTCTTTTGGTTTAAGAGGCCTTGAGACACTGAAAATAGCCCCGATTCATCCATTTAGTATAAGTGTATTAACCCACATAATTAGGTGCAGACTCTTCCAAAGCAGCAGCCCAGAGCATATTAATGATCCTTCACATTGGGTCTGAACCATGTTTCTCATGCTTTCATTCATTACAGGCTTCCACGCTGTGGAGCTGAGTTGAACCTAATTAGACCACAAAGAAATATGGTTATAATTGGTCTGGAGCAGCTTAGTAAGAGGTAATAAGGTAGTTTAATTGGCTTCTTCTTTGTATTACTGACTCTAGAATTTATCATTTGCTGTGGACAGTGGACCAACTACACTTTACCTTGCCATGGAAAGAAGATGAATAAAACATATGATGAATGGTAATCTGCTTGATCATTATACACAGAAATGTCAGAAACTGATAAATTTCACAATAAAAATCAGGGATTCCTGATCCTTGGATGCTGTTGACAAATGAAACGTGTGTTTTAAGAGTATCAGATGCCATTTAGGAAAGAAGCTAAGTCATTGTTGTTTTTGTAACCTTTATTCCAGTGAACTATAGTTATGGTTAATTTCCAAATCCCTGCTTATCATAGCTATAGGCACATGCATAAAAGTGAATAAAGGCCTATCATCAAGGTGAGCATCTTAGGATTTTTGATGTTATATGGGGTGACCTTGTAGGAAATGTGTAGGAAATTGAATATTTAAAAGGTTTACTAATTTTAATACAGATTCTTCTTTCTTTCCTTGCCAATGAACATGTAGGGAAACAGAAGACAATACAGAACAAAAACAGAACAAAAACAAGACAGACATTCCCAGATATGCTATCCATCCTTATACTCTTTTTACAGAGAAAAAAAAAAAAATCCAAACTGAATAGGGAATCAGAGGCCTGTTGGAGTAAAGGGCTGATGATCTGAAGTTCCAGGTCCCTGCCCTGTCTGGACTTAGAAAGGTCCTCACCCCAGTGTAACCCTGTACACCAGCCTTCTGCCAGCGCAGCCTTTAGGTGGCAATGAAGTGCTCTTTAGACAGGCTATGAAACATAAATGATATCAAAATTTCGTTACTTACATGTGATGTAGAATATGGACCTGATACCTCAACCTGAGTCACCCATTTCCTTTCGGCTGTGTTGCTGCTTGAAATCAGCTGAATCTGGTCAATTGGCTATTCTGAAAGGCAAGCTCTAAGTGCTGAGAACATGCATTTCCAGCTTTCTGGCTAAGTCAACAGGATTATTAAAATCTACGTTTGAAGGCCTTGTAGACCCTGGAGGGGAAAACAACTTTTTCCACTGAAGGTTTTATAGGATTAAAATAGTTTAATGGAGCTCAGGTGTGTGAGAGATTGCTACCATCACCTTAATGCCATTCAAGTGTTGGAGTTCCTCTCACCTCACTTGTCTAAGTGTTAAAAACAATTTTCTGTCCAAGCACCTCCAATGAGTCTCTACCAACTCCCTGAGGAAATTAATCCATGCCCCAAGTGAAATCACTTTTGAAAATGTTTTGCTTGAATTTTCAATATTCTTATTACAGCTTCTGCCTGGTTGCTTTGCTCCCTTTGACAACCTAAAGTGATCTCTCCCCCTCAGGAATAACACCAGTACAGTAGGCTACAGCGAATGATCTCTGTGCTGGGTCTCTTTTTTCAGAGGAAAAAGTCACAAAGTTCATGACAGGCAAGGGTCAAAAGTTTACCCAAGAGAGGACCTGAGGGAAACCTTTTAGGTGCATGCATAAAACCCTCACAAGTTATCCCCAGAGCAACTGATTTGGCACTGTATGAGGGAATAGATGGGAGGTGTGCTTGAGAGAGTGCCTTACAGACCATGCAGAGCGCAAATGTGATTGTGTAGCTGCGCAGGCTGCTTTCATGCTGTTTGTAGTAATGTCACTGCAGGACATTAACCCTGAAGGAGGAAGGAGGAACACGCAGAGACAAGCTGGAGAGCTTGTGGGACTCCGCCTGGTGCAGCTGATGGACACTGGAGATAATGTTTGGTTGTGAGATCGTGCAGGGTGTTTGCTGAGAAAAGGAACCCAGCAAAAAGCAGGCATGATTACTGCAATCATCTGTCTAGCTGTGGTACTAACTCCCAAGTAGCCAGCTTGCTGTCACACTAGATGAATGAAATAACAAAAAATAGAACCCTATGGAGTATGTTGACATACTGGGACAGCTTTTGTAATGCATGGCAAACGGGCAGTTAGCAGAATGCAAAAGCATGAAGTGAAGACCGACACTTTTGACAGCAGCAGGTAGGAAAACATCAGACATCTGTGATTACACCATCCTTCTCCTTTTCTTTCCATGCTTTATGTCTCTACTGGGGTGTTTCTGACAGGATCAGCAGCAATGCTAAGTGCTGGAAAGCAAGTGCCAGGATCCTCTAGTCCTGCACATTCAGAGCACAGACTCAGCAATTCTTCAACCTACAGGATGGTTTAAGAGCTCATTCGCTTCACAGGTAAGTTGGATTCACTGCAGAGCCCAGATTTGCCTCATCTTACTTTAAGGGTCTAAATGAGGAGCACAGCCACTTTCATCTCCCTTTACAGTCAGTAGGAAGAGATCTTGGGATAGGCTGTAGTACCCTGTGGCAATGCTTATGTTTCCCAAGAGTGACTGTGTTCAAAATTTAGAGCCTCAGTTAGGTGGGGTAAGTCTAGATTGAGTTTCCTTTCACAATGCTCCAATTCCAGATCTCTCTCTAGTGGGCTATAAAGCCCACTAGAAATATCAGGGCTATTTCTTCCCACTTTTCCAAATCTCATATTGATCCTTCCTATGCTTTGAAGTGCTACTGACCTTCTGAAACTTCATCTTTGTTTGACATAAGAACATATAAAATACTCCACAGGGGCAGATGAGCAAGGCAGAAGAAGGCAACTTTTGTAAATTCTTCCAGGTTCTTGCAATATCTAGGGTCCCCGAAGGAGAAAATACAAGCACGGTGCAAGGATTGAAGAAGAGTCATTCTACATTCTTTAAGGAGATTAGAAGCTTACTAAATGACCTTATATAGTTCTGATTATCAAGACTTTTTTTTTTTTTTTTTTTTTTTGAAGAATGTTGCAGTAGATGATGTCAGAGAAGTGGTATGCATGGTGTATACTCACAAACTCATACTGCATGGTATGAAAGGACTTACTGGGAAGAGTATGAGATGACATCTATGTGGAGAAAGTTGAATAATGGCTGAAGAGGATTCAGAAAATATAAATACGTAGTAAAGTCAAAAAAATGTATTTTATTTTATTTTTCAATTTTTGGAGCCTGAGAGATGAATGTTTGGGGTGGAAACTGCTGTTAATTTTTTAGTTAATATGGTTGTGTCTTCCAAGCCAGTTGGGTCTCAAGTTTGAACAGAGCCAAATTTGACCCCATATGAACAGAAGTATTTTCCCGATCATAGTGAAAAATGACAGCAAATATCACCAACTAATCAGTGATTTAAAGCATGAGGTGCGTCCTACTCTCCTGCCGTCTATAACCATTCTTTCAAGATGAACATCATCTATGCAGCATCACCATGCCAAAAGTCTTCAAGGCATCTCTTATATAAAAAGCTCCATAACAACTGTGGTTGTTCTGCTCACACGCATTTGTTAGCTTCCTATTGGAGGTAAATATTTCTGCCTTTCTCCTAACTACGTGATTCATCAAGGCATGGAGATACTAGTGGGGTCTCTTCTAATAGGTGAGGAGAGAACAACTTTCAAAGATTGAAGGAAGAACAGCAGCCAAGCACCAAAAAGACAGACTACACCATAACTCACTGCAGTACGGTCTTAGTCTCCACCACTGGTGAAACATTGGCTGTGAACTTCATTTTTCCAGTTTCACTGTTGAACAGTGTTTGTTCGTTTGTTTCTGTGGCAAAATAATAATAATAACAATAACAATAATAATAATAATAATAATAAATAAAAAACTGTAGGTTTGTTCCAAAAGGTGGAATACCTGATTGATACCTGATAGGATCTTTATTCTTAATTTCAGCTCTTAAAGACACCATATATGAGCTGGTGAGATAGCAAGAAAAGGATCTGGAGATGGTGCTAGAAATACAGGTAGAACTGCATATTAGTAACACTAGCAGAAGGGGGAGAGAGGTAGGAGATAAGAATTTGGAAGATAGTCTGGTGAGGTTTAGGGTAGGGAGAAGGTTTGGAAACATTTAAAAATTATCTGTCTGGAAAAAGGTATTATTCAACACTCACTTTTCCTCCCTTCTACTACTCAGTCCACAACACTGAAACTTTTTCACATATTCACCATGGATTTCTCCCAAGCTTGTGATAGTATAATTAGTGATTTGATCTGTCCAGTCAAAAACACATCATAGAGTCATAGAATGGTTTGGGTTGGAAGAGACCTTGAAGATCATCCAGTCCCAACCCCCTGCCATGGGCAGGGACACATCCCACCAGCCCAGGTTGCCCAAAGCCCCATCCAGCCTGGCCTTGAGCACCTCCAGGGATGGGGCATCCACAGCTTCTCTGTGCAGCCTGTGCCAGGGCCTCACCACCCTCTGAGTGAAGAATTTCTTCCTTATATCTAATCTTAATCTACTTTCTTTTAGTTTAAAGACATTCACCCTTGTCCTATCCCTACACCCCCTGACAAAGAGTCCCTCCACAGCTTTCCTGTAACTCCCTTTAGGTACCGGAAGGCCACTGTAAGGTCTTCCTGGAGCCTTCTCTTCGCCAGGCTGAACCACCCCAGCTCTCTCAGCCTGTCTTCATAGGAGAGGTGCTCCAGCCCTCTGATCAGCCTTGAGGGCCTCCTCTGGACTTGTTCTAACACTTCCATGTCCTTCTTCTGCTCATGTTGAGCTTCTTGTCAAGCAACACCCCCAGCTCCTTCTCCGCAGGGCTGCTCTCAATCCATTCTCTGCCCAGCCTGGATTTGTGTTTGAACAAATAAATTTGTGCTTGAATGCAGATGCCCATTTGGGGAGCAGAACTTTATCCTAAAACACACAAGAGAGGCAATCTTGGCACTGGCTTCTGATCTTATTACTTCTTGACTTGGTCAGGAGTAAAGGCTTGCCACTGAATTATGGATTGTATAGTTTGAACTCAGACTGCATTGATACTAAGGGGCTGGGGAATTGTGATCAACCTCCAAATAAACCCCTTTATTATTAAAAGAACAAAACGTGTTAGAGACTAAGTGAGAAATACTCTGTTCTCCTGCTCTTAGCAGTCTCTCCCACGTGTTATTAAGCACAGTTTCCCACAAAGTGTGATATTTTTTACATTTTTTTACCCCTTCACTAAGCAGTGACAGTATAAGATATAGTCTGTATCACAAAACCCAAAGCCCCTGCAGTTAATAATAATGTTCTTGGTTTTAGCAGTCTTTGATTCATACCCTGATTTGTTATTCACTTGACCATTCTCCCTGTTCATACTTTGTACCACAAGAAAACCTGCACATTCCTCTCCAGAAAATTAGTTCTTTCTCTGCAAAACCTCTTGAGATATGGCAGGCATTAAAATCAAGAACTAGAGCTAAGAACAGAAAAGCAAGGTGGTAATCAGAACAATAAAATCCCCCAGATCACCAGTCAGAGAAAACATTTCCATACACCTTTGGAGAGTTAATGTTCCCCAGGCACAACCCAATTATAAGTTACATGGAGGCAGTAGGTTAGAAGGGGGATAATGGTCTCTTACTGGTTTCTATCGCAGTCAGTAAGTACAGTATAGAAGTGTATAAACTAGGGGAACTGGCTGGGCCATGTCAGCAGGTCTGAAAGGATGATTGCAGGTGAGATAAGCCCCTGGAGTGGTTCATGAGATCAGGAAAAAGATAAGTTGATAAGCCACACAAGTCTCAGTAGTACTGGTGAGAGTCCTTTAGTGCTTCTTCCTTGACCACAGAACTATTGCTTGCATATAATGAACACATCATTTCCCATATATACTCCAATATTGGTCTAACAACACTTTTTTTTTTTTTTTTATCATATGTAACCACTGCTGTGCTATAGTAATCTTATAAAATGAAGCTTTGTTAATAACATTTCTCATAGTACATTTTTTCCTCCTGATTATTAATGGACATTTTTAGAATCCCTGAGATTAGACCTACCAGGAAACTGAGCACAACTGTTTAAGATCCTGTCTGTTCTGCTGCTTAAAAGACCTTGACAGCTGAGTTTCATAGAGGGAAAATCTGATGTTAGAACAAAAACTCTGCATGACAAATTGACCCCATGGAAGCAGGGATAAGAAATTTGGTGAGGAAGGAGATGGTGTGAGAAGTGAAATGGGGTAGGAGGGCACTAAAAATACCACAAAAATAATGTGATATATGCCACTGTGAAAATATTACGTCTCTTCTCCTTTCCTTTGCCTCTTTACGTCTGTTTGCTGGAGTATGCAATGCACTCAGTGAAATGCCAGTTGCAGCCTCCCAAAATGGCACACCTCCAGCACTGCAGTGGGGTTGTTGTGCCTTCCAGTTTTTGAGAATATGAGCACTGTAACACAGAAATTACACCTGTTTTCTTTATGCTGTAGGCTTTCCCAGGGCCTGACAAGAGATTTGCCTCTTCTCAGCAGCCAGTGTCATGGTTTGCATTCACTGATGCTAATCTGGATTTTAAATTCTCTGAAGGTGGTTAATTTCACCTAGTAAATTATTTAAGAGGCTAAATTTTTTCACTTAACCCCCCCAAAACACACACATTTCTACCAAAAGTTGGCCTGCTTCAACTTGTCAGTGCAGTACACGGTCTGGTGGTCATTTTATTGTCATGCTGCTGTTTCCCAAAGGCTTCAGACAAGCAATCAACTCTTCCATAAGGTGGGTAAAGTGTCCTTTGCATTCCTCTTCATAAGTGCCACTCTTCTGCCCTGCAATCCTTTCATCTTTTTCCTAGATCAAAAAGATATATCAAGGGGGTGAATGATACCCAGAAAACACAAAAGGATATGGAACAGTAAGAAGGTGTTTGAAGACTCGTGTTGTAATCTAGACACTGCAATCCACTGCAGTGTTTAGATTGTTCCCAATGTCCATATGTATTTTATTTTATTTTATTTTATTTTATTTTATTTTATTTTAATGTCAGGAGCCACATTTCCAGTGGAAAGTGACATTTCCAAGGGAAGCAGAATTGATGCTTTTCCCTTTTCTTTTGTCACAGGAACTACATGTTGTTGTTGTTGCTTTTTTTTTTTCACATGCTAAGATGCAGTTTCCATTGTGTTTCTGTAGCCTAATAACTGCACTTTCACCTGCACCTGTAGGTTCCAACTGAGGGCAGCCTATAGGCTCAGAGTCACCACATATATGTGAGGTACCTGGTTAGAGGTTCAGTTGTCATGATTACCATTTTTTAGTCAATGAAACGATAGCAGCAGCTCCCAAGAGGAGTTATAAGAGGAATATTTGCCCACTATAGAAGATATATTCTCTTTCCATCAATGACATGATGTATCTGGGACAAATTATTTTACAGTTTTGCTTAAACTATTTGTCATGTCTGGTACTCAGAAACAAGCCTCCTTGTCCATGGGATAGGAATGACAAAAGACAGAGGAAGTTCCATATGAACATAAAAGCAAGAATATAAGAACAACCACACTGAGACACACCAATCTCCACCAAATATTGTGCCTCCACCAGTGCCCACCATGTCTGTGGAAGATCATAAGAAGAGAGCACACAGAGGTGATAACTCCCCAGACTACTATCTGATACTCTAGTGGCTTCTTTGGAGGGTTCATGCTTGAGTACAGTTGGATGGGCTTTTCTTTCATGAATTTTATCCAATGGCTTCCTGCTTGTGAAAGGCATCCTAGTGATTTTCCTGGTTATCTGTAGTTGTATTCACTTAAGTGGCCCCAGTTAGGGTCTACATGTTGTGAATTTATGCAAGGTAACACATGTTTTTGGAGAGACTGAAATACAAGTAAGCTAGGCTTTGGAGTGTGTCAGTAATGTCATGATGCTCTGTTCAAGACGAGGACCCTCTTTTTTGGCAGTATCCTAGCCACCATGAAACTTTCCGTCAGAAAGAAATGAGTTGTCTGGGTTAATGAAAGTATGATGTACAGTCTTTATATGATATAATGATATTACATCACAGAGTGTGACAGTACAGTCTGAAAGCTCATCTCTGCTAAAGGAAAAAAAGGCAATATTACTGGAAATACTGGGAAATATTACTGTAATTCTGTCTCTGAGATCCATTAGGATCTGTCTCTTTACATAATTTTTTTTTTCCGCTAAAATATTTTGTTGACCTTAAAGAATATTTTAGAACATATTTAGCCTTCAGAACCTTATTATGGGGCTGTCAAAAGTACAGTTTTAGAGAAAACTGTGAATTGTTTAATATGATTTTCCAGGTTTTGTTCCACCAATTAGGTGGTCGTTTATTTAAAGAAAATAGGAAAAGAAAAAAAAATCCTTTTTGAGCCTTGGGGAAAGTAGTGATTTAAAAACATATTTTTCGCTTCACTCTACTAGTGAAATCAAGTGGATTTACCTGCAAAGAACACAGCCTATGGGGTTCAGCTGGATTTATATAAACACTCTCTGTAGACACACCATATTTGTCCTATAGATCAAAACATCAACAGAAGAAAGTCATTTATCTTCAAACCTCTCAGGACTAGAATGGTTATTATTTCCCTCATTAGGAAAGCTGGTATATCCCAGGGGAGGCTGGGGGTTATGGTTTCAACTCATACTCATTTGTCATATTTCTATTGCTGGTTACAGGCATATATATTTAGGTAAAGAATAATCATTGTTGCCTGAGGTTGGTATCATGATTCTTTTAAGAGAGCCATAGTTTTATGAGGAATAATAGCCACCCTTTAGTAAAAAATAAAAAAATAAAAAAAATAAATAAAAGGAAGATTGTTTGTTTTTAAGACCTGGAGACTTCTCACGGGCTGGGTTATTGTTTGAATTAGGTATCATAGGTTGGACATGTGACTCTAGACTTGTCATCCCTATCATTTATGCCTTGAGTGGCTGGCACAAAGAGGACCAGCTAAGGGGGAACCCCTCAGCAAGATTGTTGCAGAACATGACAACAGGTACAAGGAGAACAGGGGAAACTCCAAAATTACAGAGCACAGTATGGTCACAACATTCAGTTGTATTTTGAACGTGTTTTTTTGGCCCAAGAGATGAATGTCATCTTCAAAACTCATCCTGAACCATCACATCATGTCTTTAATAAGCTCTAAAATATTAAGTTCTATGTGGATCACTTCACTGGCATTCTGGATCACCACTAGCAATATATGAAGCAGTGTCTGAACCACTGATAAGCCATAACTCTAAGCATCTGCTGGCTGCTTGAAGGTATTTCCAAAAAGTTTTACTCTTTTCTAGTAGGCTACTGACACTTTAATTGCACCCATTCTTCAACATACAGTGATGTTCATCTTCTGCTATGGTGAGTGTGACTGGTAGATGGTCGCACTAGATGGTCCCAAGGGACTATTGATGAGCTATATAATCTTCCAGGTCTAAGTTATCTGTTCTTGTATACCTTGGTTTAGTAGTAGCCAAAATTCATTACTTATCTTCAGACTTTATTAAATAAAAACACGTGGTGGGTTCAATCCAAATATGAGTGGTCATTCATCAAAATAACGCCCTGACTTGCTTGGTGGGTTCGTGCTTTCTTCAGGGAGGCAGGAAACTACAAACAGACTATGCAGACTGAGCTATTGTCTCCTCTATAGAGAAGGGTCCTGCAGAACAGAAATAAGCATCCTGAAGCAATGGACATGTTTTCTCAACTGTGTAGGTAAACAGAGCCACCAGTCTCAGGGGCTGTCACTCTTAGGTATTTCATCGCTATTCCATTAGATTGTAAGAAGAAACAATCAAAGAAGTTTTCGAAAAGCCACAAATATTGTAGGATTCTATACAACACTTTTTCCTTTTTTTTTTCTTTTTATTTTATTATTTTATTTTATTTTATTTTATTTTATTTTATTTTATTATTTTATTTTTTTAGAGAAGAGAGAAAAAAAGTTTTGTTGCTTACCAAAGGTCACTCAAGTATCACATATGTTCTCTGGTTGAGTATTTTATTACAGAGCAGATAAAAGCCCCAGCTGTCTCCAATGGCTAGTGTTGCCATATTTTATTTATTACCTTTTGTAACTTTATTCATCATAAAGGACACCTCAGTGTCGTTTTCTTAACCTCCAGTTCAGTTTGATTCTGAAATGCAATTCAATCTATTGCAAATATATATATAAATATATATATATATCAAATCCTCAAAGGATTTGAAAATCTTCCATTAGGTGATTCAATCAGGTTTCTTTATACCAAGAAAATCATGGACATGGAGTTTTCTCATTGGAAAATAAGGGAATAAAATTGGGAATATAATGACATACTATAATGAAAAAGATGAAATATTTCAGTGGTAAACATATAAGCTGTCAGTTTTGAGGTTCAGGGAAAAAAATAAAATAAAAAAAGGTTTCCATGAGGTAAAATCAGTCTCTCAAACCCTATTTCTAGGATTTGCTAAGATCTGAATATGTATTACAGTATAAAAATGAATCACTAAGTGCACGGGTATTTCTAGGCTCCAGAGTTATCTCTGAAGAGATGAAAAATAAGAGATAATATTTATTCTTTACTGCAAAGACTCTCTTTTGACCCCCAATTAAATATATAAATATATATACACACATATATATATAACAATCCAAACAATCCAAACTTGGGTAGTCTGAAAGTTTAAACAATAATAAAGATAAACAGAAATGAGATTCAAAAGGCCAAAGTAGAAAGATACCTCCATCAAAGATTCTATATTAAAAATATGAACAATAAATTAGCCCTATGGACAGTCTGATATTTTACTCTATTTCCGTAACTAAAACCAGGATCTATCTAAGCTTCTGTCTCATCCCATTCTCTCTGCTTGCTTTGTAGGAAGAGGCATTGGCTTCAGCAAGCCTCAGAGCAGAAGAGCTGCAAATATCTTTTTGATCATACAGATTTCACCAAGATAGAGATGTTCCCTGTATCTTTAACCTACGTGACAGGTCAAGCTGAAGTCTTGACTTGCCTTCCATGTCTCTCATTGGGCAGATCCAGACACTGTCCTCAAGCTCCTGTTTCAGTCAGGGGAATTCAGAGTTCACATCTGGGTTAAAACAAGGAGCATGCTAAAGAATCAGTAATTTCTGCTGAGTGCAGAAGCGCTGGTGGGCAGGGAAGTGTTTGAAGCTCAAATCTTAAAGCAAATCATAAGACGGACAAGCCAAGCATTATCACGTAATTTGAAAATCATTCACAGACCTCCCCACTGTGTTCTGGCATGGCAAATAAAGGTGTGACAAATGATTGTAAGAAAGTAGAAGAGGCAATGTCAGGAAGGGCGAATGTGTTCACAGTAGGATTACACAGTATCATAGACTAGTTCTGTGCATGCTTAGCAGGGCACAAATCAAAGCTCTTTTTAGAAATAAAAATGCAGTAATAATGTAGGCTGTATAATTAGTCAAAGATAATTAAACAGTCTTCAAATTTGCAAAAGATACCATGGGGAGAAAGAGAATAAAATGTTCCTTTTCATTGTAGGTAGAAAGCAATGCACACACTTTCCAGGAAGGAACTTTTATCCTAGATTTCATGTCTGAGAAACTTTCTGGTATAAAGGATAGCAAGGCTGTGGAAGACATGGTCTATACTCAGGATTGTAAAGACAGCCCCTACCCTTGGGTGATTTCAAGAGTAGCCAGCATTGACAAATGTAGAATCACAGAACAGTCTGGGTTGGAAAGGACCTTAAAGATCATTTAATTCCAACCCTCCTGCCATGGGCAGGGAACATCTGACAGAAAAGCACGTCGTATTGAACTTGTAAGGGACTGACCAGATGACCCTACAAAGCTTTGTTCTATGGCTGTGCAGTCATCTGACACCTAGCAAAACCTACCACATCTCCTCAGGGTTTTCAATATCCTACAGCAAGAGAGTAAAGGCATTTTCTTTCCCTCCTTCCTGCTGTTGCACTAAAGGCAGCTCCAGGACTGATCCCTCTGACAAGACTGAGATTGACAGATTTATCAGTAAGATTTTAACCATGAGATGGAAAAATAGAAAACAGTACTGAAAACTGTGTGCAATGAAAGCACGTAAGTGTAGGGATTTATAGTGATGCTTTCAGTGCTTTAATGTCATGTGAGAGGAACTTCCCAATTTCAGAAATAGCCCTGAGCAATGTTATCTCCCTGGGAGCCTGAGGGAGATTTCAGCACACCAACAGCATCATCCAAGAGACATGGGTAGGAAGAGTCTTTTTTCTACAACATGATATCACTTTGATTCAACTTGAATTTGAAATCTGTGTTGTCAGTGGGGGGAGTTCACTGAAAATTCCTGTGCCCAAGGCCACGTAAGCACTCAAACCATTCACTTTTAACCCAAGGCCACGTAAGCACTCAAACCACTCGTTTTAACCCCAAACCCTTCATTTTAACCAAAAACTGATTTTTTTTTTTTTTTTTTATTTTTTGGTAGAAAGGTTTGAGACACACCCATGACACAGCCATTCTTATATTTTTTCCCCATCTCCAGTTTACTGAAAGCTTTTGGGAGTATGTTACTCTAGTCGCACCTCAAGGGAAACTGAAGGGGAAAGGAAAGCAACAGGTCCCAATTCTTACTGAATTATACAAGATAAGTCCCATTCCTGAATCTCTAAATTATTCACATCATCAGATGATTTTCAGGATATAAAGATTAAATCTTAAAGGGCCCATTTGTCCATCACATCTTTCCCATCCAATTCTAAGAAGAAACTAAAACTTCTTTCTGAATGTGGAAACCTGTGTATAACTGACTGTTGTATGTGAGCATGGGTCAAGGAATCTTTGCACAGCTCAAGGAAGAAGAGGGAACAAGATCCTTTCACCACAACTATTCTCCTTCTTTCTCAAAATACCCCTACCATTATTAATGAAATTCTATTAACTTACTTCGTTTCCTCCCCTTCTACAGAAACTTCTGTATTTATCTCTCTCTCTCTCTGGCATAGACAGGAAACTTTGACAAATTGCTCCAATTTGTGTCACTGGAAGTAGATGAGATATATCTTGTTAAAAGCATCTAGTGTCTCACAGCAAGCTCAGCAAACTTGTGAAGGGGATATATGCAACAGCAGAACAATCTGCAGTGCTGTGCCAGGTAGTGTGTGCCCCCACATCTTCCATACCACTGTACTGGCCCAGTGCAAAAACAAAGTAAAACAAAATTACCAGCCTGAAGGATTTGCTGAACAAGGACAGGGGAAGGTGAGCGCTGAATCCATGCTTATTTCCTCTGGGTGACAAAATTCAGTGATGTCTCCAGTCTCACACAGCAAGCTCTGGTAAAGCTAGTGCTTTATTCCACATTTCTTACATTCCTCTTCCCTCTGCTAAGTAAGTATTGGAGCAGCAAATGCTATTGCTAGGCTCTAAGACGTACCATGTACTATGATTTTGCTGATTGAAAAGTACTTTGCCATATTCTGTCTTCCCCATTTATTTGGTTTTCTTTGTACAAAAATCAGAGCAAAGTGGAAACTGCTGCTTCCTGAAATAGATGTGAAATGTGGCAACCATAAGCCCACAAACAGCCTCACTCTGTGAGCATACCCTCAGACAGTCAGTCCAGTTAGCCCTGGAAATTTTGAAAGATGGCTCTTAGAATTAGACCGAATTCCCAGTTCTCTTCCCATATTATCAAAGGTAAAATAAAAATAATTAAAAAAAAAAATTGTCAGTGGGTGAAAGGAAGCTACATTTATACAGCTTCTAACTGTACCTGAAAGTACTTGAGAGTTAGTACAGCCCTCTCAGGCATCCACCAACACAGACTGTGTGGTTATCTTTGGCTATCGTCAATGAAAGGAAAAAATAGTATCTGCAGCACTCCCTCAAGGACCAGTTCATTTACTTTCTCATTTTTTGGCTCGACATTATATATGAACATTTAATGTGGATTTGAAGGGTACAATTCCCTGAATGAACGAAACAAAGCAGCAGCCTTTAATTTGAATTTCCCTGGAGCTGGGGAGAAAAAGGGGTTGTCAGAACTAATAATGGGTGAATCCCAAAATGGTCTTGTGAAAAGAAATTGTCTAATCCTAGTCATTTCCCTTGGCAGCAAGCTCCACTTTTTCTGGGAGATGCTGCCTGGAAATATTTTATTCAATAACATGTTCTGTCTGTATGGACCAATTTCAATACAGTTCCATTCTTGGAGACCCATCTGAAGAATTACATCTTCACACATCAAACATTAGATACTCGAGTATGGAAATGTTAATTTTGGTTTTGATGTATTCTCTATTTTTACTTTGATCTGAGAAAATCCCCAAATCAATCAATTTGAAAGCACTTACCCACGGTGAAAGAGGCTGGAGGTGTTTAAAGAAAAGGGCTTCAGTAACAAATAGTAAATCACTACAATAATATAGAACCAAAAAGCAACATCAGGGAACAAGAAACCGTGCAATGAGATTCTTCCCAAAGCAGTGCAAGATGCATTAGCATCTTTAATATAATGTAGGGAAACAGAGTTTATTTCTTTTAGGAAGCAGAGATAATTCATCAGAGAAAACATATGTCTTCCCATATGATTTAGCATCTGGGACTCTGCGGTGTAACACACCGTTGGAGTTAACACTTATGTCTTAGTTCTACCCTGCAAAGAGCTATTACTTATTATGCTGTATTCCCATGGTGCCTTCACTTTCCTGAAAGGTATATGTATCCACTGCTGTTCAAGAAGTGCCTATGCAGAGTCTTTTGGATTTAGACAAAAGCTCTCTTTGGGCCAGGGAAAATAGCTCCTTAATTGAGAAGATGGGACTGCCTAGTTGTTTCAGTAATTAAGTCTCCGACCACATGGTTCGCTGGACCTTTTCAGAACTGTGTTTATGCTGTAAAACAACTCATGTGAGGCAAAATCTTCCTCATCTGAGCATTTCACTTTCAGGCTAATGTTATAATAATGTGAAAACGACACTATATCCCTATGGATGTATCTTCTTATTCAAAGAGAAAAAAAATATAAAAAGAAAAATATAAGAATATATATATATATATATATATAAATTTATTTCACTTGGAAGCAAAATAAAACATTGTCCTTTATGTACTGCATATTCACTAATATGCTTAGGTTGCATGAAGTATGTGTTAGGATACCTCCCCATAAAATTTAAAGCAATATTTATATTATAAAAACTGAAATATCCAATATTCCCATGATATTTACTGAATTTTAGATGTGCTGGATGTGGTAATAATCTGTTCCATGCTTTCTTAAGTATAGGCATTAGATTTGTGCTCGTTAAATGTACATTAACTGTAGATGAGGTGGTTCAACTAAACAGTCAAACCCAGCTCCAATCTGAAGGTCAAATTTGCAGTTTAAACTGAGAGTAAGAACCATGGAGAGCTGAAACAATTCCTTAATGTCATCAAAGACACTTAAATTTCCTTTATTTTCCCTTTCTTTAAGACTAAGACCATCACTTTATATCACTACATGCTGTAGAGGATGAATGCATTGATGGCTGTAAGGTCATAAAGTAGCCAAACAATAGGAAGCAAGCAATTATTTTGGAGCGTTAAATACTTGGTAGAGATAAAGGTAAGCCAGGTAAGTTATTATTTTTAAAACCATTTTATCTTTTTTAAGTCACACGGAATACTAAAATCTGTTTTAGGATCTATTGTATGTCTATACAAGAAAACAAGAGAAACAGTAGGTTATGTAATTAATAAGAATTATTTAACTTCCTTAAGGAAAACAAGACTAGCTGTTAAACTCTCTCAGGCATAGCAGAAACAAGACCAAAGACAGATATCGGGAATTGTTCCACAGGACACTTTTCTCTCTATTTTATCTATTTTCTTATTTCTATTTTATTTATATCTATAGTCTATTTTTTATCTATAGTTTTATTTACAAGACATTATACATTTTTTGAAGGTTATCCCCATTTGTTGAGTATGTCATTTAACGTTAAACAGTAATACTTCGTTTTTATGGACATCATGCAGTTAAAGATAGTTTGAAAATACCTGAGAACATACCTTGATTTCTCATATTAGTGGATACTTGATGTGAAAGCTCCTTCATGGTCTTATAAAAAAGTAATCAAAGGAACACATGAATGTGCTACAAGGTTACCTGTTCTTGTTATTCCATTTATAGGAATCATGTAGCCTCTCTGCAACAAAAGCAAACAATTATATGCTCATTTCACCCCTAAATCCAAGATCAACACATTATCCAATCTGTTAGAAAAACTAACAATTTCTCCAGTGAATAGCCAGTTTCTGTTTGCACTAATGCTTGTTGTAAAAAAAAATATTGGTGTAAACAACAAGTCTCTTAACATAACTATATTTGCTTGGATAGTGTCTGTGTTTTGCATAATTGTTGACACTTTTCAGAGATAGCTGCAAGGCCAGGCATTTCAGAACAGGTAGTAAGTTTTAAGCTCAGAAGGGAAAGCACAAACATGAAAGCACATTCACTTAACCTACTCTGCCTGGTAAGTTTCAAGGCATGCTGCCTATTAGTACCGTCACCAGATACCTTTCATAGAAGCTGTGAATTAAGGAATTAAGGACAAAAACAGGTAAATTCGGAACCAGATAGCTTTGTGCTGTAGCTTGGTAATCATTATATATATTTATTTCTATATATATATATATGTAAAATGCTGTTTTATATGTAAGGGCCGTACCATGTACAGCAACAAGCAGACGTTATTTCTTTCCTAATGAAAAACATTGGTTTAACTTATTTCATTGAGATTTCCTTTATGATTTCTTTCTGATCTCTCTGTCAAAGACAGAGGCTTCAAACAATGATGGGGTGAGAGATACATTATGTGTTTCAAGAGCACGATCTGATCCATAAATATGTTTTCCTGCCAAGCATGCTAGCATTGCTACTCACTGAACACAAGGATGCTGAACATTTGACTTAAGGTATGGTGATTGTTTCTCCCTTTATGTGCCAAGGCTGGATGTCTAATATATGATACCACTATTAGAAATATGAAGGCAGTAGTAACTGTGCATAGCTTACTTTCCCAACATTTTGTTCCATCTCTGCTGCTGGGCATGCATAAATAAAATATTGTGAACAAGTAATTCTGCATAAATCAGTTGCAATATTTAAGCAGATATAGATGGTTAAAAAATAAATAAAAAATCTGATTTGGGGTCTGCAAGTTATAGGGCAAATCCTCTTTTTCTTACTTATTTTCTCTCCTTCCTCTCCCCACCTGCCACTCCCACAGATAAAGTAGAAGGGCATAAAATTGTAAACTATCTAGTGACCTAAGAACCTGGGGTGGGAGGAAAATTTCTAAATAAAGAAGGCTGAAAGCAGTGAGCTTCTCAACAGAATCGGATAAAATAGCTGAACACATGCAATGAAAGCACTGACATTTGTATGTATGAAAATGCTAAAGTATTCAATAGACTACAGTTTGGTCCCACATAAAGAAACTAAAAATGTGTTCTTCTGCTCTGCTTTGGAGGTATGCAGCTCAGCCTTCACCGTCTAAGCTGAGCATCTAGATTCTTATTATAGTTAACAGACAATGGACTGTATAGTCAGTTGTCAATAGAAATAAGTCCATGACTCATCCCAACAAACATAATCATCTTCTTATAAGGTGACGTGAATTTCATCCAAAAGAACAGTGTCTACATGGACTCCCTCTCAATGTGTGCTAGGGAACCAGTCTGGCATACACACCTGGAATAGGACACACCTACACTGCAGACAACTGCAATTAAACCCAACCATAAGGATTTATTTACTTTGATGGATGCAGATTTCATCTACCCTGGACCTGATGAATTGCCCCTGATCTCTACTATGCTTTGGCATTCGTCTTCATCACTGTTGACATTCCATCAAAATGACACTAAAACCAGGAAATGCATGGAGATGTGAAGGTCATTCGGTTGCATGAAGGACAACAAGGAACTTCAGTTTGATTCTCAATACAGATGGGCTAAGGATTATGCCAAGTTCACCTACCTTCCCATGGCCACTTTGTCATCCATCCTAGCTCTGTTTGCACAGGGTGGTCACAGGATGAAGTTGCCCTCTACAAAAAGCATCTGCAACCCATACCACAACAGGGCATCAAGGATGAGATACACTTCACTGATAAGATTGAAGCAGCAATATAGTTATTTTTATAACGTAGTGATCCTAACAAAGCAAGCATTCAGCCTGTAATCTAATCATCCTCCACTGCATCCTGGTCTCTTTTCAAATGGAAGGACTGAGAACTGTACAGTTTTGCACTATTCTTCAGGAGAGCTCTGAACCTCTGAATTGGAGTGGGAATTAAGACTGCTTTTAAATTCTGGAGTCTTCTAACATAACTTGCTGGCACATTTATCAGATACAAACTGGTTTATAGTCCATGTGTTCTTCTTTAATAGAAATATAGTATTTCCCAATTGTTCATTTTAAAAAATGCTTTTAAGATTTTCATTATGAAAACTTCAGAAAGCTACCACTGATTTTCTCCCTCTCTACCTTTATGCTGCCTGTAAATCAGATGCAATAATAACTTCTGAGATGCTGGAAAGAGCATATTTATCTCCCTGGGAAAGTTATGAGGATGACAGCTCAGTGCTTCAGCAGCATCAGAGCTGTTACATTTCCATTCATTAACTTTCCCTTTTTCTATATAAAACCACATAATTGGGACTTCCCTTAGTGGAAACATTTAGTGCTTCTTTAACGGGCAACTCAGGATCACAGCTTTTTAAGCCTGAATCTAAGAGTTATTGAGAGCTTCCTGAGAGCTGCCAAATGCTGTGTGTTCCCATAGACTCAGCATCTTGCAGGATTAGATTCTCATAATATTTTTAGTGCTAATAATGTCAAATCCTATGTAGATCTTTTGTAATCTATTTACAAAAATGTCACATGCAGAGCTGCTCTAGAATCATCTGACTATTCATTTTTTCAAGTACATTTTCTCCAAGCTGAAAGTTTTTACACTGATGTCATTTGTTCCATTTTTCCAGATGAAGATTATTGTTAGAATGAATTAGATAAGTAACTACTAATTACATACAGTTTCTGGTGCAATAGAGAGTAAAAACTCTAATCTGAAGCAGAGAAACAAGGATTTCATCCTGGTGGTATGACCCACCAGTTTCCATTTAGTTAGAAATTTGGTAAAGAGTTGTGGATTTGTTGCACTTGCAATTTCACACCTATGAGAAAATGTATAAATTTGTTTGAGGATCACAGAACCTTTAGAAGAGAAGCATGGGTCAGAATTATGGCACCACTCAATGGGAGTGCATCATTATGCCCTGAGTTTCATCCACAACTCAGGGTCTCAAAATTCAGCACTGAGAAAATGAGGAACTTTTAAGGAATAGATGTCATTGAAGAAGCAACTTGCCACAACCACAAGTGAACAGAGAGGCACCAGAAACCATCCAGACAGAAACATCCAAGCAGGATATTTCTCAGAGGAGAAACCACTGTATGATTTCACATGGTTCTTTTCCTTATAAACTGTACCTCTCAAAAGCTGCAGTGAATACTAGATACAGACCCTCCACCATATGATTCTGCTATATCCCTAGAGAAGGCTGGGAATTTTGTTTCACATAATAAAATGTGATATCATGATGCTTGAGAAATGTTGCTTTGTGTGCTTGATACTGCAACTGTAAAATATTATTTAAATTGATTCCTCCTACAAAAAGCAAACAAGCAAACAAAAATAACAGGTAGAACCGATCCAAATCCATCAACATGCCTATTACTAAACACTGCTATTCTAGTGCAATTTTTTCTTGACTTGAAAAACTTGTTTCTTTGCAATTACATTCTCAACCACTGCATGGGCGTTAAGCCAAGCAAGACTGAAAATGTGTCTGTTTTCCCTATCTAAAAGCAATCAGCAAAATTCAAAACTCAGACACTTTAATATGACATTTTGTTTTATTTATGTTTTCTACAGCTCATGGTATTCAGATCCATCCCCTATTTCCAGAATCTCCTTGCTGCCATAAATCACTACCTATGATGGTCATCGCTAGAGTATTAAATACAGGACTGTCACTATGTAAAACTCATGTTCCTATTACCTGAATGGAGGAAGCCCTCTTTATTAGGGAATGGGGTACATTTTAACCATTTAAATGCCTTAGAAAGAATGGAGATAAAAATAAGCTCCATGCTGTGGGAAGTAGAAACACATTTTTCTTCTATGTTTTGTCCTCCTATTCTCTTAGATTCTTGCCTTCCAGTATCCCTACCCCTCTGCTCTGTGACTACATGCAGCTCCACAGGAATATGTAAGAGGGGAGCAGATACTCCTGGTATCCTGGTAAGAGGGTAGCAGATATTCCTTACACAGCTTGACTTGAAAGAGGGTGCTTTTATTTTAACTGCTTCTCTATCACTATATGGAATAATGACCAAAAATATTTGTCTTTATGAAAGTCAGGTCCATGTTTTCTTTGAAGTTTCCTGATGTACCGTTCAACATATACTGCAGGCTGACAAACTGAAACAGGGCTTTGCCGTTGTTCATGGAGTACTTGAAATTTACTGTTGAAGGGAAATTAAAAACTTCTGGTCACATATTCCCCAAGATCTTCAAAGGATTAGGGATCTGCTTCTGCAAACGGAAGGTAGGGGAATGACAAATTCAGAATCAAAAATTCGTTTCAGAATTACATGTCAGGAAGGACCTTGCTGTGCTCATCTCAGCTGACTGTTACAGTAACACAGGCCATATTAACTCAGTTCAAAGTATTTCTGGTCCCTAGCTGACTACCCCATCTAATTCGCACTGGAGGGAAAGCCATTCTCTTGTTAAAGGACAGTACAGATGTAGGGGCATCAAGATAAGAATAAATGTAAGGCAGAATTTCAGAAAAAGATTCTTAGCCCTGGAGCAGTAAAATGCTAAGATACCCTCTGATCAGAGGCATAGTAGAAAAAAAATGCCTTGAGACAGAATGTGAAAAGTTGTCAACAGGGTGATATGAGGTAGTTGTCTGCAATGACTGGGTCTGGATTTGATGACACTGGCAATTTGTCCAGCCTTATGCTCCTAATCAATGCTGAGTCCCACGAAGGGCACATGATGGAGAAGACTAGAAATGTTTTATAAGAGAAATACATTGTTATTTGATCAGGCTGCATTCCACATTTTGACGTTGCTGGAGAGAAACATTTGATGACATTTCGAATGGTTCAGGATAAAAAAATCTAGATATTAATAGCTGTTTTTTTAATTCTACATTTACCAGGAAGCAATGTTATTTTTGAAATGACTTGTTCTTCAAAGACCAGATGTCTTCTGTTGTATTAGTTCAGTAAAAATAAGTTTGTTTGTTTCTGAAGATAAATCCATCGTTAGATACATAATGGACAAACCTCAAAGGGGATCCTAATCATTCCATGCTCCCTTTCTAGTTTTTGGAAAGAGGGTGACTCTGTTCTCTCTAGCATTGGGTTTTCCTCTGAAGATACTCCTCTCTCCATTGATACTCAAGAAAATACTAGCTGAAGCATAGTCATCCCAAACTAAAAAAAAAAAAAGAACCATACCCAAAAATTATTTTCTTTCTTTCCTAATTAAACAAGAGTTTTTTCAATTGATAATGCTAATTTTGAGAATATTAGGTTTTATGTCCTAACTTGCTGAGTAAAATTCTTTGCTCTAATAAGCATTGCACTGGCCTTACTGATTCAGAGCTCGGAGGACTCACGAAGGTTCAACTCTTGGGATTCATTTTTACCGTTGTCCCAACAGACTAAAAACAGTGGTGTATCACTTTTGGACTTCACAGGCAGAGACTCTGTTTAGAACATCGGAAGTTCACCTTTAGAAATTATTTCTAATTTCTTGGTTTAGAATCTGCAATAAGGGTATTTTATTACTAGAAATCGGAAAGCAGACACCAAAGTCTCTTCAGTTAGCCAGTGGCTTTTGCCATTTTCCAAGAGAAACATGACTGAGAAAGGTATGTTTAGTCACACGATGTCTCCAGTAATAATGTAGGACATCTCGTGCTTCTTGCTTCTCTGAGAAGCTGATGATAAATCTTCAGGGTGCTGAAAATTAAAATACATTGAAACCTTGTCATGGTAGGTCATTACACTTCCTAGAAAACCTGCAAGTAAAATTAGGTTTATTTTGGGGATGGGAAGGTTGAAAGTTAGAGAAGTCAAATGTTTGACCAGAGTCTCTTTGACAAAAAGAGGTTAGCATATCTAATTCCCAAATTGCTACAATGGATACAAAGCTGTTTGCTGTTTGTTCACATGGCAGTATGAACAACTTTGATCTCCAGGAACTGAGATGAGCCTTCAGTCAGAAGACATTAGAAATTTCTTGCCTTGTTTTCTATAACAAAGGTAAAATAAAGAAAATGCAGGATCATAGAATCATAGAATATCCCGAGTTGGAAAGGACCCATAAGGATCATCGAGTCCAACTCCTGGCACCACACAGGTCTACCCAAAATTTTAGACCATGTGACTAAGTGCACAGTCCAAATGCTTCTTAAATTCAGACAGGCTTGGTATAGCGACTGCTTCCCTGGGGAGCCTGTTCCAGTGTGCGACCACCCTCTCGGTGAAGAACCTCTCCCTGATGTCTAGCCTAAACCTCCTCTGCCTCAGCTTGACACCATTCCCAGGATGTCATGTTTTGACTTCATCCACAGTGTTTTTTTGGTGGTGATGGTGTTATTTTTTGTTTTTCTTTTTGTTTTTGAAAGCTGAGCTATATGAAATATTTTTTGAGAAGTTTTCCATTTGGATTTTCACTTCTATTTGAGGCTGCTCTTTGCTTATTAACCTGACTATTTTTGGCATCAAAAGCATGAACTCTATTCCATTCTCCATAGCAAGTTCAGGGCTGCTTGACATTCTCATTTTCATGACATGCGTTGGCAAAATCAAGACAATGGTTTGGAAAAATATAAGAATGCTTCCCAACATATACAATAAGAAAAATAATGGTCCCAGTATGGTGGGATATATATATCTTCTAGACACCTTAATTAAATACAGTGTGCCATCCCACACTGTCAAGTAATAAATGTTCACTAAAAAAATACATTATGTAAAGAAAAAAAAGAAAGAAAAGCTTACATAAAACATACAAAAATATTCAAGACATATATGAATGGGGTCATTTTAATAATTACTCATCTCCTTTAAATTAAGCAACACTTTTTACAAAAATAGAGTCTTTAGTACTCAGATCAGAACATCTAATTCTCCTTTTTGGTTTCCAAGACACAACTACATAGTGTATTATAACCCAAGTAGTTATTTTTACAGATTTTTGTTTTGTTTTGTTGTTTGTGCTTTTGTTGTTGTTGCTTTGTTCTGTTTTTCTGTAATTCAGAGAATTTCCTTGGGCTGTGGAGGGAATTCTGCCAACTGTCCAGATAACTGAGCTAATCAGAAGTCTACTATATTAAAGGCAGGCAGCTCATAGATTGCAGTTCCAGATCTACAGCCCAGATATGAAAGCTTTCACCTGTGACCTTAGCATGTGTATCCTCCTGGCTGTTTGTTGGTGTACAGTGATATTTCTCAATAGCCAAATACTGAAGAATATAATATCCATTTGACATTTCAAAGAGAATCCAAGCATGGTAAACTGCAAATACCTGTATTTGGCCAGAGTACCAAATTCAGTGATTCTATATTTGCAAAGACTGCAGCAAATCTTCCTTCACATCGAGAAAAAAAATAATAATAATAATAATAAAATCTTAATGTCTCATTTATGTCTCCAGACCAGAACAATCTTGGTGCTGCAATTCTGCATTACTCACAGTCAGACACTTGACTTGATTGACTTCCTGATCTGTAAAACTACCTACCTCTGGATCTCCCTAAGAAGTTTCTCATCCAAACACAGCCCTATCTCAAGGTCTACCAAGTCACAAATGCGTGAAACAAACCTTCTGAATTCCAAGAAACACTTTATCCTGAATCTCTGATTCATTGCAGCTAATGTCACTACTTTAAAACTCCCTCTGCTCTTTGCTGCTTGCCGCAGTGAGCAAAGGGGTTAAGAAGCTAAGCAAAAAGAATATGTAGTTGTTTCACAGGGTTATAATAGAAACTTCAAAGTAATTTAATCAGATATGTTTCAATATACCCTAAAACCACTACTGCCATAACCATGATGAGTGAACAAGCCGTAATCTTAGGCTAAATTGTGTGACTAATTCTGAGTTTATTGAAATGAACAAGGACAAATGAGGTGCTACTTTCTCTCCCAGATATACAATCAATTTTGGAAGGGCTGCAGAACCTTTATTGTCAGTTTTTAGGCTGCAAACTCTGACAGAGATTAGGCTTTGCACTTTGGCTATAGCTACTGTTAAACACCTTAACTCCTGTGTAGATAGTGAAAAAAATATAAAAACACATGCATTTCAACATAGACCATTACTGAAAAAAAAAAATAAATCAGAAACAGTCTGTAGTTTTGGCACCAAAACACTCTTTGACACATTTCTAGGCATGTTTTTTTTTATCTTTTTTTATCATTACCACATTCATTGTTTACATTTAACTCATCTGTTTCTGATGTCATGTAACCAGCTCAGCCACAAAACCTGGCTAAAATGTTGGGAAACGTTTTTGACAAGAATATTCTTTAGCCAGGAGGACTAGCCATCCTGTTCTTAGGCTAGAGAGATGGCTTTAAATAACTGCTGCCAAGGAGTGAATATGGAACATGCAGTGTTGGGTTATTATCGTAAAGACATGAATTACCATTTCCTTCTCAGAAGATTGTCTTTCATGAGTAGGTTCTGATTTAACATGAGGGTCTACGTGGGCTCAATCCCAAATGAATTTATATTATCAGTAGGTTCCTTTACTCTCACTGGCAAAGTACAAGCTTAAAAAGACTGAGTCTGGAGATGGAGGTCATCTGTCTTTGTCTTGAGATTATGGGGAATTTAGAGCTTATGTAAAATACTTCTCACCCCAAATTTCTTTGAGGGATTTTCATCAAAAATGCACACAAAATGACGTTTAAATAAGGAGAGGTGAAAATTCTCGGATATTTCTGATTTTCACAGTTCAGGGCTGGTCAACTAGATGACCTTTTAATTTACAGACTCCCTTTTCTGCATTCAAATCCAACACCCTCAGGAATGAAGCCCTAGCCTTCATTGACACTTGGTGTTTCTGTAGCTCCAGCAATAACAGCAACCTTCAGTACAGTAATTTTGAGGAGGACAAAACTTTCTCTTGGTTTTCCAGAGTAAGAAGGAGTCTAGTATTGCTGAAAGAGAAATTTCCCTCCCTGTGCATTATGCAGCAAGTATAATAGTAAAGAGAAGTTTTACTGATGTGAAAGTAAATGCCTAGAAAACAGAGTGGAATGGAACATCTGGGACCTGGAAAGACTCTCAGGTGACTGGCTTGTAAATGTCTACTGCAAGGTTAGGAGAAATTTATCCTAGGGTCATTAAATGGGACTCTAGCTCTCTGTTGACTGTAATAAGAGCTTAAACACATGGGCTGTGTATGGACCATAGAGGAACCTTTCATTTTCTGTCTTGATCACAAACAGAATCTTAGCATTGCATACCTCACATGGCAATGAGACTCTGCAGTGTGTTCCATTAACAGGTTGCTGTTACTAAACATCATGTGAGAACATAAAGATTTTCTTTGACTTCCATTGTCTCTTATTTCTCAGAATCACAGAATGAAGTTAGAAGGGACCTCATAGGAGGGATGCTACACTCCATTAATCATTTTAGTAGCCCTTTGCTGAACTCATTCCAGGAGCTCCATGTCTCTCTTGTACTGGGGAGAAGATGTTAATGTTTTCCATTTCATTCCAGTAGTGTGCCTGCTGATCTGAAGTCCCCTTTATACACACTCAGTTTAGGTGGCTGCAGGAAACAACTTGTAAGTTTTACTTTAAATGCTGGTAAATCTGCCAAAATATCTTAGAACGCTACCAGTACCAGGAATGGATCCTACAGCAATGACTAAAAAAAGCTATAACAAATAAAGTTATTCTTCTCACTTGATCATGTTATTGTTATAATTATTACCGAACTGTTAGGGAAAAATAATCAGGGATAAGGATGGACAATTACAGATGGTCCCTGCTTTTATTAAAGTTACAACAGCAGTGAGATCCACCCACTATAGACAGAAAATAAGGAATGTGCTAATGAAACCAGAAAATGATGAGATGATATCAATCTGTGGCACACCAGCAATATATTTTCTGAATTTTCTTTTCTTCCTGAATGGTCATCATGGTGAAGTACAGCTTAAATAAAAATAAGTTTTGAGGGTAGATAATCAAGCTCCTTTGAGTAAGCTTTCATAGATCCCTTCCAAAGACATAGGACAACGCAATGAAATAATTCAGTCCATAAAGAGTGGCTGAGATTGCATTTTAGGATTACAAACAGGTTGGGAATTTACTCTAGGAGCCTTTGAAAGAGGCAGAGAAAGAAACTACTGCCTCTTACTCTCAGGGGATATAAAGAACAGGGATGCCAGAACAGGCTTAACAAGTGATAGTCAAAATGACATTCACAAGAATGAGGCAAGATTTCATTCCTCAAGTCCACCAACAGAGTACTTGCAAGGAAAAAGTGAAGGGTGTAAATTAAATTAGGGTGAATAAATCTGATCTTCCTTTTGATGTCTTCTACTATGGAGTAGGAGAAGCTGCAAATCAAAAGAGATGGCATGTACCCAAAGATGACCCTGAAGAGGTGCAAGGATTGGTAACAAAATGTGTGTGGAACTCAATAATGTCAGATTCAAGCCCCAGTCACCATCATATGAGTAACACATAGGCTCAGCATTGTGAAAGAAGCTTACACTGTTGCTGCTTACTCTGTATCTGTTTTTAGACAGAGAAATTCAATTTCCACACTTGTCAATCCCATATTGTCACCTGCTTCTAACCACACAGACATAAATGTGATGTAATAGTTTTTGGAAAAATGTAACATAAACCTGTCACAAGGATCTTTAATATCTCTGATTTTTAACTTTTTTTTTCTTTTTTTCTCAATGCAATAAATAAATACTACGGAAAAAACATGTAATTAAGAGAAAAACTTCAATAAGCCTCGATAACAAGAAAAAATATACATCCCTCAAAATGTCTCTCATTTATATAGTACATTTATACAGTACCCAGGTACAGAAACAAAACAGAGGATAACAACAGCTTAATTCTCAATTACTGGTGCATATGTTCCATTTCTGAGATGAGCTGTTCTTCTTAGCTGGTATGTTTAAGTGCATGGTATGACCTCAAAGAGGACAGGGGTTTCTTTTAATTAATCCAGCAGGTGGAAAAAAAAAAAAAAAAAATGAACAGTAAAATCTATCCTCATCTTTAACTTGCAGCAAAAGAGCTTTGCTACAACATGATTGCTTTTTTTTTTTTGTCACTGTTCCAATCAAAGGCCAATCATAATTAAACAAATTAATTCAAATGGGGATTACAGATAATGAGAACTGAATATTTTCTACTCTCAATAAATCTGTATGCATGGCTAAAATACCTGACATACAACCTCATTTAAAAACATCAAAGTTTTTGCTGGGGAGTTGCTTGGAACTCTTTTGGCCTCTTCTCACAGGTGATAGGACTAGAGGGAATGGCCTCAAGTTGTGCCAGGGGAGGTTCAGATTGGAAATGAGGAGACATTTCTTCTCAGAAAGAGCAGTCAGGCATTGGGACAGGTTGCCCATAGAGGTGGTAGAGTCACTGTCCCTGGGGGTGGTCAAGGAAAGGTTGGAAGTGGTGCTTAGGGACATGGTTTAGTGGGTGACATTGGTGGTAGGGGGACAGTGGGATCAGGTGATCTTGGAGGTCTTTTCCAACCCTACTCACTCTATGACTTTTTCTAGAGACAAATGACCAAGACAGTTTGTTTTAAGAATATCTATTTCCTTCCCAGCCAAAATCTGCATGGACAACCTGATAGAAGTAATATTGTTGATCAACATATAATGTGTGCTAAAAGATACTGACCACATCCACATGGGTGTGATACAGTCAGGTGTGGCTCAAGGTTACATCATATATAATCATGCATGTCCATACGTTCTTCTACACCCTAAGCTCTGGAGACTGTTGCAGTTTAAATAATCTACATTCTTTCATTTTCTCCATGGATAATGAATGATACGCAAGGATAACTGGAAGAATGCAACAGTTTGCAAATTGCAGTCAGGTTTTCCAAGTTCATCATCTTCTTGAACTATGATTCTAAATATACATTTACTTGAAAGTTGTGCAGCACTGGCCCGGTGTCCCCAGTAGTGTTTGCACCTTGAAAGTAATAAGAGGTGTTTATTTCAAGCAGTTTGTGAGCAGGTAATGAGAGTCTAGGGAGCACAAAATTCAATTACGTGAAGTGTGTTATGTATATGTGTTTTCATGATTTGTATTGATTCACGTGTATGACAGATTGATTATAAATTGGGAAATATATTGGCTTGTAAATGAAATATATTGGATTGTGGGAGCATATCAGGCCTTGTATTGAATTCTCAGGGCCACTATGACATTTATTTGTGAGTGTAAAGAATCTCCGTTATTTTTGTGTGTGTGTCTGGTGTAATTGCTTTACAGGGGTGATGCCTGGGTCCTTTATGGAAATATATTAGCACTGCAATATGTCAGGTCACTGAGTGCCCTTGCCATCACTGAAGTGAAAGGATGAGTCTGCATCTCAGAGAGTGAGAATTCTCCTTCCAAGCCCATGGTCACAACTATCACAACCTTGTCAGCCTCACAAAGACATCTGTTGGTGTGTAGACTGATATACACCATTTGGCTCTGTCAGGCCCAAATCTTGATCACATCCTTTTTAGTTAACATCAAAGCTAATTATTATTATTATTATTAATAATAATAATAATAATAATAATAATAAAGAAGGAGAAGAAGAAGAAGAAGAAGAAGAAGAAGAAGAAGAAGAAGGAGAAGAAGAAGAAGAAGGAGAAGAAGAAGAAGAAGAAGAAGAAGAAGAAGAAGAAGAAGAAGAAGAAGAAATCCTAGTTTGTAGAAATCCTAAATGGCTTAGGACAGAGCAGAAGAGAATAATTCTTCATTAGCAAGGAGATAACAAATGAGGTCTTGCATAATTTTGTTTCCTAGGAAGAGACATTCAACAGAAACTGAAATAGAGATTAGCCACTGGAGGGTGGGGGCAAAGACTGTCTTACGTAGTTATTGGAGTGCACTACTGCTCATACATGGAAATCCTTCTGAAGAGAAAATGCAAGGGAAAAACTTGTAGTGAGGAATGAGTAGAAAGTGGGGAATTTTGAAGGCTTATAAGTGAAGAAAATATTTTCATTTTCCTTTTACAAACACCACTTATATCTGTGGATAGATCAGATTTGTCTCTTTGGAATGATCTTTTTCAGATGGCAGAAATGCAGAAGCAGGTGCTACAAAGTTTGCTTCATCTGGAGTGGGAAGTGGAAAGATTTATTTCACCTTATTATTTATACTACTTCTTATAGTTGCAGAAGTATTTCAATAATCTTTATAGAGCTCAATTATACCATAGCCAATTGATATGAGTGATTTCAGTACTTTTTAATATGCTGTTGAAAATCTCCATTGTGAAATATTCTTAATGCTTGGCATAAAATATATAGAATTCTCTTTTAATGTAACTAAGTCCTAGTTTCATTTTCTAGTTAAAATGCAGAAGGGATAAAGAATGAGTTTCTACTAGACTATAGTGGTGTTTAACTCTCTTCATCTGAAGTTCTGTTGGTATTTCCACTTTTAATTTGGCAACAAGGTCTTGCACTTGAAGGAATAGTTATTTCTTCTATTTTTGGTTTTTGGCTATTATAGTTGTGTGAAATTACGTGCTATGTTGGAGGTTAGGCATGATCATCAAAGTAACTCCTCTTAGCTTTAGCTTCTGTGGATCAGGTGTTCAGTTAACTGCCAATGCAACCACAATAATGTGCAAGTGGTAATTATAAATCTAACTTCCTTATGAGACTTACTTGAGCAGCAGATTTACCAGCTGTAAAATATTCTTCAGGGCTTAAATATTGGTGTTAGTCTTTATCTACCATATATATGTATATATATCCTTTGGAGTCTGATCTTTTAGACAATTTTCTGTCAAAGAATATCCATGGATACAACATTTGTGCTAAAGGATGTTTCTTGTACTAACCAGATGTATTTGTGAATTTCCAAATATATGGTGATGAACACTTTACAACATTTTTTTTCCCCCTTTCATAGAATGGTTGGGAAACAGTTGTAATGTAAGTTGATGAAATATGACTTTTCCTCTATGGAGGAAATACTGAATGTAGGTCTCAAGAGGTGGTCTCACTGCTAAGGTCTTCTGTGTACCACAGTCTGTGGTGTGCTCTTGATGTTGTGTAGGTCTTCCACCAGACACTGAGCATTCCAAGTCTCTAAAGATGTAAGAAATTTTGAATTTTGTGAGCGCAGAATGGTAATTTATGTCTCCTGTCACTTTTGAAATCTCATCCACAAGTGTTATGAACCTGCCCTATACTACTCACGACAAAGACAACCTCCCTATATAAGCTTTTTGTGGCTGATGCCTGACCCTGAGGGCAACCACATCTCTCTGGAGTCATTTGTACAAATGAAAGTAATAGTCATAATTAAATAGCAACCTGTAGCAATGGTGTGTAACTTGACTAGCAGGCTTAAATATGCTTAGCAGTCTAATGCTTTCTGAAATAAGATTTTGTCAGGCTAACAATATTTTCACAGATAAACAAGAAGAAGGCGGACAGTCTGGTTCCTGGAACTGAATTAAAAGCCAGGTATGGTGTTTAGGGAGAGAATATTGACTTACGTAAATACAGTGAAATGAAATACTCCTAGTACTATTATTTTTCTGAGACTACTAGCAAATGTACTACACAATTTATGTGACAAAGAAGATATTCCCAAAGACTTTCCTGCCAGGCCACTGAGACCAGACAATAATAGGAAAAGCCACAGGGCAGGAAGATGAAGGAAGCATTGATAAATGTTCTTTCTTCAACAAATATGAAACATCTGCACAACATCCGAGTTGAATTTTTGACTAATAATTTTTTTCTGAACAAGGAATGAATGTCACCGTACTTTCCCTTTGCACCTACCCTGACTTCTGATCTGCCTGCTTTACATCTGGTCAAGGTGCACTATATCATGGCATCTTTCAGCTCTTCTCTTTTCTCTTATGTGTTTTACAAAGCTCATTAAAGCCCTGTTTGACAGTTTTCCGCTATAAAAAATATATTTTCTCACTATAAATCTGAGCTGCACTGAGCTGCACTGTGGGCTGTAGAATGTTGAATGATTTTGTGGGTGGGAGTGCATAACTTGCTTACATTACTAAATATAGACTTTAAAAATTTCTAATCCATGAAATTCTTCTCCCAGAAGTTAAATCACAATTGCATTTCTAATCAATCTTGAAGAATTCAAAATTGAACTATTTTTTTTTTCTAACGTACTCCAAAAGGCAGTTTTGTTGTTGATTTTTTTTTTTAACTATCTTATCAGAAATAATTTCTGATTTCCCACTAACATGCAGTATTCATTTCCCTGCATTCTTTAATGTACTGGTCATTAATGTTAGTGTGTTAGGGCAGCTGTGTCCTTGTAATATATTTCAAATGTTTCAGGATGAGTACTGAAAAAAGTCACAAGTTAAAAGGTGCATCATAGCTTATGACTCGCTCCAAAAATGTGCCTGTATCAGTGTATTTTCTCAAGTAATTTCCTAACTATGATTTTGAAGGGGGTGGATAATTCTGGGAGCAAAAAAGCTGTTTAATCTCTCCATTTGCCAAAGCAGGGTGAATTGTCTATTTTAATTTCAGAGTTACTTAGGTGCTGGGTGAAGAGGCAGCTTTTCAGTTTACTTTTGGCCATGCATCAGGGACTTTCATCAAACTTCTCTCCAAGATCTCTCACATTTGATTTCTGTGAAGAAGGATTAGTATTATGGAGGTGGTCACTGCTGGATTGACATCCTGTGACAGCACAGCTGAGGAGATATGCCTTACAAATGGCTATCGTCTCAAAGTTCATCTTTCTGAGTCTGTTTCCTTGGGACCTGCTGCCCATGAGTTCTCATTGGGCTACATTTTCTACATCCAAGTGATAGAAGAGAACTGCAGTGCATGAAGTAGTCTCTAAAACTCTGAACAGTTTCCTAGCTCTATCCCTTTTCTTTCACTTTTAAATCCTGGCAGACATGGTTCCCCACAGCCCAAACATTTAATGAGAAATGTAATATACCTGCTTAAATAAAAATGCTGAGGTCAGCTGTGATTTGTGTAATCTAGTTGAGTTGAGAGGTAAAGCTGTCCTCACTCTAGACATTGCCTGTAGAGGCAATGGGGAGAAATGGACTTCTCTAGGAAGTGATGCATCCCCCTATGTTAGACACTAGTTTGGGGTCTAGAGACAGTGTCTTCCAGAAGTACATTTCTCTTTCATGTTAACTAGACAAGTAGCCAAAATAATTAACATAAAAGAAACACCTATATTTTATAATGTTAAAACTAGGGGAAAATCTCACGACTATTCATTCACTAAAGCCCTCAAAAATTAAACATGAAATAAATAAGGCCAAGAAGAAACTGGAAGGTTGGCTGACATTAGACATTTTCAGCTCCACGAAATGTTAACCTGGTAATAAATAAATAAATAAATAAAATAAATAAAATAAAATAAAATAAAATAATGATATATATATAAGCAATTTGAATTTTTAGCAAGTTCACTACATTTATGTCAAAGTTTTATTTTGGTGGCTTGTTCTTTTTTAATTTTCTGGTGATAACGACAGCACAGGGATACATTTTTTTTTTTTTTTTTTTTTTTCCCTTCTGAGTTCTTCCATGAGACTGTGGTTAACCTTTTCCTAACTTCACCGTGATTTGAAGTGTCTAATGTTTGGTATCCTTCCTAAGACAAAGAATGGATCCAGTTTTTCACGGGGAGAAATTTGAGTCTGGGCCAGCAAAACCAGATCAGAGATCATCTTTGAAAAGATCCAAAGATATTACTTATTTACTGCAGTTGACATACCCCGAAGGGTACTGCCATTCGAACTTCCAAAGGTTCAGGGTCATCTTGGAGCACCTTGTTTTCTCCAACTGAAAGGAAAAGTATTCATTAACTCTAGATGGCTTGGGAAGAACAGCAAGGCTAAAAGCAATTCTGTTTCAGAAAAGAATCTCAAAAATAAGACCAGTCAGGTGGTAGTAGCACAGGCAAGCACCATAACTGAACACTGTAGTTCATACTGTAGTGTTCTGCATGAGTTTACTACCACTTGGAAGCTTCAGAGAAACTCAGAGAAACAAATGTAAAAGGAGTAGAAACATCAGTAATTACTCAACAAATTCACTTAGATCCAGCTTCACTAATTCAGTTTGTGCATTTGATTTCCCTTTCCACAAACTATGAGTGCACTTCTGATTCTTTCACTGCACGTGGTGAGATGCAGTGCTGGGAGATTTTTATCAGCTTGCCTTGCATGTTGATTCATGTAAAGCATATTCTTAACAATTACTTTGGACACTAACTGTGCTGAACTAAATAATGACTTGTTAATTCAGTTTGTTTGCTATGGCTCAAGGATTTTTTAAAGATAACCCACCTAGAGGTTAAGGTGCTGGTGCTAATTATTTTCTCGAACAATACTTTCAATTACTTTTTCCATTATGCATGTAGATTAACTGTATTGTCTTTGAAAATAATTGACACTACTTCATTCTTCTATCATCTCATAATAACATCAGTGTAAATACAACAAGAAGTAATTGAATCAGTGAAGGGGGAAATTCTGTGTGATATGCAAACTAAAACCAGAAAAATCAAGGTAGATTTAGTCAATAGCACTATGAGCTTAATCTTATCATGAGATAAAATAATAGGGATACTATCCAGCTTTGTTTATAATTTATTTCCCAGAGTTTGCAAGTGTACACAATGTTTACCTATAATTACAACAATTTGGTAACTGATGAACTAAGGCGGTTGCTTATATATAAATAGTAGAGAACAGATAGGTTACCTTGACTTTTAGGACCAGCTCTCTTCAAAGTTTTCATAAATGATTTGGATGAAGGACTTGGTTTTTTGGGTGGTCCTTTTGGGGACCTAGGAATTGGACTCAATGATCCTTGTGAGTCCCTTCCAACTTGGATATTCGATGTTTCTATGACTTACTGCAGGTAATGGTAAAGGTAAGGTAGGTAATGTCCTCATAGGCAAGCTCAGGAAGTGCGGCCTAGATGAGTGGACAGTGACGTGGATTGGCAATTGGCTGGACCACAGAGCTCAGAGAGTTGTGCTTAATGGTGCAGAATCTAGTTGGAGGCCTGTACCTAGCGGTGTCCCCCAGGGGTCAGTACTGGGTCCAGTGTTGTTCAACTTACTCATCAACAACCTGGACGATGGAACAGAGTGCACCCTCAGCAAGTTTGCTGATGACACAAGGCTTGGAGGACTGGCTGATAGCCCAGAGGGTTGTGTTGCCATTTAGAGATACCTCGACAGGCTGGAGGGTTGGGCTGAGAGGAACCTCATGAAGTTCAACAAAGGCAAGTGCAGGGTCCTGCACCTAGGGAGGAATAACCCCAAGCACCAGTACAGGCTGGGGGCTGACCTGCTGGAGTGCAGCTCTGCAGAGAGGGACCTGGAAGTCCTGGTGGCCAACAGGCTGACCATGAGTCAGCAATGTGCCCTTGTGGCCAAGAAGGCCAACAGTATCCGGGGCTGCATTCGGAAGAGTGTTGCCAGCAGGTCAAGGGAGGTGATCTTCCCCCTCTACTCAGACCAGGTGAGGCCACACCTGGAGTATTTGGTTCCAGTTATGGACTCCACAGTACAAGAGGGACGTAGAACTAATGGAGCAAGTTCAGAGGAGGGCTGTGAAGATGATTAGAGGACTGGAGCACCTGTCATATAAGGACAGCCTGTTTAGCCTGGAAAAGAGAAGACTGAGGGGAGACCTCCTCAGTGTGTATAAATATCTGAGGGGAGGGTGTCAAGAGGATGGAGCCGATCTCTTTTCAGTTATGCTCAGCAACAGGACAAAAGGCAACAGGCACAAAGTGAAGCACAAGAGGTTCCTGCTCAATATGAGGGGGCACTTCCTTACTGAGAGGGTGACAGAGCACTGGCACAGGTTGCCCAGAGACGTTGTGGAGTTGCTTTCTCTGGAGATCTTCAAAACCTGCCTGGATGCCATCCTGTGTAACGTGCTCTAGGTGATCCTGCTTGGCAGGGGGGTTGGAGTAGATGATCTTGAGAGGTCTCTTCCAACCCTACCCATTCTGTGAGTCTGTGATTCTGTGATTCTATGGTTCAAAAAAATTTAATACTGTGACAACAGTTAATTCACTGGACCACATTACAAAAAAAAAAAAAAAAAAAAAGACACCAAACTATTTCTGTTCAAATCAATTCCATTTCTGTATCATGACATATAAAAGTGTTGTCTAAAAAAATAAAATGTTTCAGGATTTTCTTTGTTAGGAACTGTCTAAAATGTCTTTTTGGACAGTAAATAAGGTTTAAAATACTATGTCTGTCATATGCTTGGAAATCACATAGAAACACTATTTTTCTGTCAGTCTGCCTGTTTTCGTCAGGCGTAATTTCTCAGACTGAGCTACAAGAACAGGAATTTTGTGTTAATGTGTTTTGTGTAAGGTGTTTGGTACAAAAGGACTGAAAGCACAAGCCAGACTCTTTGGACTGTATTATAATTCATGTAAGTGATTGATAAGAACATTGATTAAAAACTACAGCTCAGAATACCTATATCCCATTCAACTGACTGCAGTTATCAGTGCAAGACAGGTATATTCCCAGCTTTTACTTCCTATAATCAGTTGATGAAATGTAAAGATCTGTTACCCTAATGAATTACTGAAAATCATGCCATCTTTTGGGGGAGACAAAGGCACTTATAACTTCTGAGAGAAACAATGCTTCCTTTAGATGGTCAAAACTAAAAATCATATTTCCCCAAACATCCTCAGGTTTGACATATTTTGTCCTAAACATCTTTCCTAACATCAGAAAGGAAATCAGGAAGTCATCTAGATGTCTAGGCTGGTAAATGAAGAAACACAGTTTCTAGTAAATAACACAGACTCCTGAGGGGATTAGGTCTAATGAAGTTCTAAAAACTATTTCCCATAATTAAAATATTAATAGTATAGTGCTACTATACACGTATTTTGAATTCTGTCTCATCTATATGATGATGTAGGGTATGTTCATATGTTGCTGGTGAGGGAGTTATTGGTTTTTAATTGGTAGAAAATTAAAGTATTAAACAATAAAAAGCTAATAGACTGTAATTACTAGAATTAAACAATATTTTTTTCTCATCAGCTTCTTATCTAATCTTGTCTCATCTAATCTTATTGTTTCTCTTTTTGACAACAAAGAAATTCCACAAGGATAAAAAATTTATAAAAAGAGATGAGCATGTCCTTGCTAGATTCTCTCTTAAGGGCAATCTATGGGTGGGCAACACTCTGATTCAAGAAACTGGGACTAGTCAGAGCTTTTTCCTCTACAGAGATAGCGAAGAGTGCCAGATCATAGAGCCATGGAATCATTCAGGTTGGAAAAGACTTCTAAGATCATCTAGTCCAACCTTTAACTTAGTACTAACGTCCACCACTAAACCGTTCTACATCTCCACATTTCTTGCAGACCTCCAGGGATGGTGAATCAACCACTTCCCTGGGCAGCCTATTCCAACGCTGCCCAACTCTTTCAGTAAACAAATTTCTCCTAATATCCAACCTAAACTTTCCCTGGCACAACTTGAGGCCATTTCTCTTCGTCTTATCACTTGGTGCTTGGGAGAAGAGAAGATCCTCACCTTGCTACAACCTCCTTTAAGGCAATTGCAAAGTACAATAAGGTGTCCCTTTAGCCTTCTTTTCTCCAAGCTAAACAACTCCAGTTCCCTCAGCCGCTCCTCATAAGACTTGCTCTAGGGTCTGATGAACCGTGCCCATCCAGTAAAATTTTGTTGACCCAGCTAACCCAGGTTACTACAGGAAGACAGCTGTATTGCTCCCTTTTTCTGCGGTGATGCATTTTCTCAGCTATGTTGCACATTACCTGAGATGGAAATTACCCTCTAAAAATGCTCATTTTTTTGCTCTTCTGGCTTAAATGACAAAACAAAATTGTAATTATGGGAAAACTAGTTCATATAGCTCAAGAAAAACAAAAATACTTTTATTTTTAGAATTAGAGTTATTTCAGCTTTAAACAAATTTCCTCATGTTCCATTCTTATTATATGCAATTTCAAATAATGCTAAATCTCTTGAATATATATATATATATATATATAAATATATAAATATATATAAATCCTGTCCTGTAGGGAAAACATAGTGCCAATGTCTTCTGAATTTATCATGGCTTGAAACCATTTAAAGTAACAACAACTTTCATGTGCATTTCTTTGGCTGATGCTAGTTTAAACACCTTCCAAATCCGATTACATGTTCCCGGATCTGCTTTATCAATAGTTTTGCAGCCAGCTCACATACCAAGCCATAAACCAGTCCAGGAGAAAACAAATCACTGAAACCATACTTATTTCTCAGCTTAAATATTTCCTTAAACCAATTCACCAAATGGCTGCCCAAAGATGCAATTGCAGCTCAATGCTTGCAGTTGGAACAACCAGCTGAAAACTTGTGGGCCAGGGGAGAGGGAGTGAAAGTGAATTGCTTAAGTTAGCTTCAGCAGCAGTGCCACTGAATGTGCAACCATGGAAATAGTTTCATTTTGCTCTGAATGTGAACTTCTTTATATGGAAAATATATGCAAATGGACCAGATGTACTGAGAGGGGAAAACATAGAAGCCCTGATTTAGAGAAGTACTTAAGCACACTCTTAAAGTTAATCATGTGCTTAAGTCTATTCACTGAAGCACTTGGCACATGTGTATGCTTTTGCTGAGTTAATGTAATAAAGCAGATACCATAATGATAGTCCTAGGATAAACAAGCAGGCTGAGTTCTTCAAAGGAAACTACATGTGAGCTCTTGTTTCCTATATCCTATCCAAAAATAGGTCTCTAATACAGAGATGAATCTGACACTACAGACACTTCTCTCTTTCCGTTGTACACTGAGGAAACGCAACAATTAATTTAGACTAGACAGCAAATGTTCACATGGCCCAGATTTGGTGGCACGACTTGTGCATCAGAGACTGAAAGCTGTGTTGCTTTCAAGCAGTAACCTTGAAGCTAGAGTTCTGGAATTTTGCTGGGAGAAACATGCAAAGGGAGTGCCTCCTGATAACAAATGATGGACCAACACTCCTAAGCAGATGCCCAGCCTTATGGAGTGTTCCTCACAGCACTGGATCTTTATCTAAAAGTAATAAGCACCTGCCTTCTGCTTACTATCAACTAACTAAAAATGCATATAACAGGTTATTTTCAGATTACAGTTATCATTCCTAAGAACACAGACCTCTAAATGCAAGGCAGCAGTTGTGATTCAGAGACACATGCATCATCAAAATTCCTATCTCCTATCAGAACATGAACCCTATTTCTCATTAATGACTGTCAAAGCTCTCAGATACTCAGCAGAGATCTGGTCCATGTACTGACTGGAGCCTATAAAGTGAAACAGCTCATTCTAAAACTGGTAGTGACTGGCTGTTTAGCCAAGTTCTTTTGAGTCTTTGCTTAAATTAGAGAGTTTATCCTCTCTCTATATTATGGAGACCTCACTTGCACATACGTACTTACACTTCAGTATCTAAATTTTGAATTGAATTCTACCCTGAGTGAGGTAAATTGCTCAGGGCACGCCTGCAAAATGGGACAAAGAATGTTTATTTGGTAAATATGTTGTTTTACCTTTTTTTCTCTGGGAAGCTGGTACTGTTGAATACGGGACATCGAGCTGGGTGTATCCTTGGTCTGATAGACTCTGGCTTTTCTCACGCTCTTACGTTATATTCTTCTGATACACAAATATTGTTTACTAAGTCACTGACTAATGGTGAGACTTAAATCTTTCATATTTCGTATTTTCACTGAAATTTCAATTTGTTTCCCACCTGCAGCAACTATCCACTGCAACTTATCCCTTTTCTTCCCTCCTGGAGTTTATTCACTTGGTATTTTTTCAATTTTTACCTGGTTTTCATGGCTCTTAATAACCAAAGCTTGAAAACTCATGCAAAGACATTCATAGGGATTCTGGGCTTTGATCCAAATACCATTTCTAGATTAGATGCCACTGAATGTACTTTCAGTGTATTATTTTTTTTATTTTTTTTTCCTTCAATTTCAGCCCTGTCTTCTCCAGGCCTTAATATTGCACCTGCTGTGTAATGAAGGTATTGTACTCACTAATACCTCATTGTATAGTACAGCTCATATACCCATGAAATACCCACATCCATTTTACTAGAGTGAGTAAAGTCACACACTGAAAAAAAAAAAAAAAAGCATGCATCTTTAGTTTAAAAGCAAGCCAACAGGAAGACTCAATCTATTAATCAGAAGACAACTGGATAAAAATGGGCCAAGTGAACATAAAAGCATGTTAATCTTTCCTTTTTTAAAAAAAAAGATGAAAGGGGTGGAGGGTCAAATTTTGGAGAACACTTCATAGACTAAAAGAGAACAAGTAGTGTTTACTACTCCTTTTTAACACATTACATTCCTCAGAAATGTATTATAATATCATATATACAAGCTACATGTTAATGATTGTAGACATTCAACCAACAAATTAATATCTAGGTTAATTGAAGTTGAAGAGGAAGATGGCAATAATAGATTTGCTGTTTATAAATAATCCTTAAATCACCCTGGTCTAAAAAATGGGCAAAACCTCTTTTCAAATGGATATAAATTTGCACTGTGAAGTACATGTGTGTGAATTTGTTTTGCCTCTTGTGCTCCAGCTACTCAATACACTAGAAATACTTTATGCAATTACAATTACATTCAGTCTTAACTGGATTTGATAAACTGCAGAACAACATAAAATCTGTTCCATCAGATTCCATCAGAATCACTCTCATTGGGCTATTTATACTGCTGTTTTTGCAAGAAGAAAAAGGGACCTTTAACTTACAAAAGATGATTAAAAGTTTATCCTTTTTTATCCTTGTAACTTTATCCTTCTATCAATTTTCCACTGTTGTGACTCTATTGACCGAAGGGGAGTCCTCGTTTAAATAAGTCATCAGAAATAGGCTTTTTTACAAGGCAATCTTGTGGGACTGATGTCTGCACTGGCTAGAAGATGCATATGTTGAATAATAATATTGGACACTGAGATATTTTGCTAGGTGCCAGCATAACTGCATGAGACTACATTGACTTCTCTGACATACATTTTACAGACCAAACTTTACTATGTCTACTAAAAGAAAATTACCCATTAATGTCTTGTGTATGGAGTAGCTGTGAGCTAGTATCTGAAACCTGGATAGATCTTGTAACTGCTTAGATTGGAAGAAAGAGCTTTAATGAGAAATCAGTATGACTATAAAAAATGCTAAATTAGCATTTTCAGGAGTTAGTATCTACAGTGTACATGTGAGAAAATCACCCTGGGTTCCTGTCATAGGTAATGGAGAGCTCGTTTATGTAGTCAGTGACTTCAGGATGTGATTCGTCTCCTCAAACAGATGCCTACATTTGGTTCAATATAAATTCTGTTGACCAGCTCTTCATTGACTATAGTAAGAGCCTAGAGAAGAAGCTTTGATGCAGACAACCCACTGTAGATATCTGGAGTCGGATGTGTTGAATTCATTTTGTTGTAAGTCTGGTGTCAGGGTACAAACCTGACATTACTGCTGTGAACGTGTGACTCAAATCTGGGGTGTGTATGTCACTAGAGAAACCTGAGAAAAATAACTACCTTTTATTACGCATAAAAGTGCCATTCAACCTGTGGCCTGGGATATTTCAGCTTTTGCTTCTTTTGTATTCAGCCCACCCAGGGCATACTACTTCTGTTTGAAGACTTCTGAGCCTTTCTTCATCTCAAACTTCACTCTGGCCTATATGGAGCTGAGAGAGCAAAATTTGGTTATGAGGTTACATTCAGTCAGTTGTGCTTTTGAAGCAACTTTAGCATGATTTCTTGAGCAACAATGCCTCCTTTTCTGACACTTTAGAGTGTATGAGAGAAACAATGCCTCCTTTTCTCACACTTCATTAGGGTGTGTGAGCTGCTTGGGCATTTGCATGCTGCACATTCAAATAATTTTACCTCCAGCCCATTACAACCAGACCTTCAGTGTTAATGTCTAGTTGGACATGCAGCTGAATCAGACTAAGACTTTATCACTACTTAGCTCGTCACCATGTACTAGTATGGGAAACTGCCCCTAGTAACAATACATCAAGCTAATGTTCCTTTTTAAAATGTCTAAGTTTCACATTGGATGGAATAGAAATAACACCTATATATAACTTCAATACATTGGAAATCCATATTCATTATATTGGAGATCTCAGATCATGTTTATCCAACTTACTTGTCACAAACCATTATATCTTGCCAGTTCAGAATCAATCTCTCTTCAACAGTGGTGGGTTGATACTTCAGAAAAACAAGCAAGGTGAGTTTACGATTGACTAAAGATCAGTATTAGTGATGTTAAAAAGGAATTCCCAACACAGTCTGCTTCACAGTCAATGTCAGTGTTTTCTTAAAGTTACTCCAATGACAGCTACAGAAACAGAAATGTGTTTTTTGTTTTGTTTTATTTTTATTTTTTATTTTTTTTATTTTTTGTCTGTGTGTTACTTGTTTTGTTTTGGTTTTGTTTTTTGTTTGTTTGTTAGTTGTTTTTGTATGTGTGTTGTGGTTTAGCCCGGCTGGCAGTCAAACACCACACAGCCGTTCGCTCACCCTCCCCCCTCCCTCTCCGGGATGGGGGAGAGAAACGGGAAAGTGAAGCCTGTGAGTTGAGATAAAGACAGTTTATTAAGACAGGGAAAAGAATAACAACAATAATAATAATAATAATAGTATTAATAGTAATAATGTGTACGAAATAAGTGATGCACAATGCAATTGCTCACCACCCGTTGACCGATGCCCAGCCTATCCCCGAGCAGCCGGCCACCCCCCCTCCACCCCGGCTAGCCACCCCTATATATTGTTCAGCATGATGTCAGATGGTATGGAATACCCCTTTGGCCAGTTTGGGCCAGCTGTCCTGGGTCTGTCCCCTCCCAGCTCCTGCTGCACCCCTAGCCTGCTCGCTAGCAGGACAGAGAGAGGCTGAAAAGTCCTTGGCTTGGTGTAAGCACTGGTCTGCAACAATTAAAACATCAGCATGTTATCAGCACTCTTCTCATTCTAATCCAAAACATAGCACCCTGCCAGCTACTAGGAGGAAAATTAACTCTGTCCTAACTGAAACCAGGACAATGTGTTTGTTTGTTTTTAATCAAAACCTGAATATTTAGTTTGGAGTGGCAACCCAATAAACTTAGAAAAATTGCTAGGCAAATTATATGGCAAAGGACTATGTTGGTGTGTGAAAGCCAATTCCTTTGCTCTAGTTGCAGGTCACCCATTGTAAAATTGCTAAGACGGCACAAATAGATCAAGTCCCAAGGCACAGCTTAGTCTGACACTGACTGCACAGGAAACTGGGCATCAGGTAGGACTTAGAATTTATTCTGCCAGGCATTTCAGCCTGAAAACAAGCAAAAATGGTTTAGGGCATATTCCATATATTTTCTGTCATGAAAATCCATACCAATTTCTCCAATTCCTATCAGTAAATAGAGATGAAATGCCAGGAAAGTTTCCTTATTTACCTCTCTGACTCTAGTTAGTCATCAAATTCCTCAATGCTTCTGCTATCTGTATGCAAAATATACAGGACAGTCTTCTTCTACCCTTTTCCTTCTCTAGCTTCCTTGCAGGTTATTTCAAGAAGGTTCATATTCATTCATTCATGCAGCTCCTAGCACAGCTGAATCCTTGTTGCTGGCTGGGGACACTAAATTGTCAGTATTGCAGAAGCATGGATAACCTCAATTTACTTGAATGACTGCTGAATCAAACCCCTAATGAAAAGGATAGTTTGCTGTAGTTGTGATTACACCTTTGTGTATATGCTTGTGCCAAGAAAAAGGACTTTATTTCCTTGTAGATGAAAGGTCTCTCTATATGTGAAATATTATTATTACTTCAAACCTCAATCCTTAATTTAGAGATCTGAAGTTTTTACAGCAACAAGGCACATTTGTCATTCACTGTGTATATTACTTTAAAAATTTATGCTATGCTGTTTTAAATATGCGTTCAACACATTAAAGGCTTTTTGTTCAAACATGAAAATTGGAGTATTACAGTGAAGTTCCTAAGTAATAATTAATTTTATGATTCCAGCAGTTAAACTCCTTGGGCCAAATGCTGAGAGAAGCACAGGAGATGCAGAATTTGGCTTATGGTTGATTAATATTTTGTGGTTTCCTTGTCTTTCTGCCAGTTCATTTGGACACATATCAGACTTAGAGTTTTAAGGGGACTAGATCTGCCTTCAGATGATCTGGATCATCACATTAAGGTGCCAGAGGCAATCAGTACTAAATCTACTGGATTTGTGAAGGAGCAGGTTTGATCCCATCACCCACTAAGGTAAATCTTGGTCAAATTTGTATTTTATGCATACAAATATAATTAAATATTGAGTTAGCTCATAGAAATTGGATGAATGTTACTTGGGCACAAAAACACCAAAAAGATACTGATATCAAAACCTTCACTGACCTAACACATCTTCTTGAGACTAGCCCTGGTATTTGCAGATGGAGCTGCAGAGCTCAGTGGTCATATCAGAAGGAATTTTAATATATGGGCAAGCATTCAGGACATTCAGTGAAGATACTTGCATCTGGGACTGATCATGAAGGAGCCTGTTGCACCTCTCAGGAAAGATCTAATATATTAACCTATCTCCACCTCTGCTTCTGCTGTTGTATATGTGTCTTCCCCTTTCATTTTATTGCTGAATAATTGCTAAGTCCAGCTGCTTATGTCCAGGAGCACAACATTAGGAAGAAAGACAATAAAAATGACCATTGGACGAGCAGATATCGAGCAACTTTAATTCCTGTATGGCTGGTGCAAATCAGCACCAATGGTGCGTCACTGAACTGAAGCACAGATAGATGGACTTACAGCAGTGGTTGATCTAGTGCACAGCTGTCACATTACTCTAGTGAGATGAGAATAAAGTAAAATGGATATCACCACTTCAAATACTCAGGGAAGAAAAAAAGAAAAAAAAAAAAGAAAAAAGTTCATGTAGGAGAAAAATAATAGTGAACACAATATCTTTAAAGGCAACATTAGGAGTGATTATTATTATTATTATTATTATTATTATTATTATTATTATTATTATTATTTTATTTATTTATTTATTCCTCCATGGTGCATATTGAACTGTATGACAAAACAATATTATCCATGAGCGCAGGTTGTGATATTCATTATTATTGACAAAAGGTCTTAATGTAGAAGGATTATGGTTTTAGTTCTTCAGTACTCAATGGTATAGGTATGAAAAGAAGGAGAAAATATAGTGATCACAAGAAATATCAAAGGGTAAAGTCACGCTTTGCTTTGTTCTTTCAGCAAAAACAGGAAGATTTTATATCTGTATTTGGTTTCTACACGCAGTGGTAATGAGACAATTACTGCCACACTGCCACTATTTTAACTGTATATAACAATTTTTTTTTTTTGATTTTCTAATAAATTTCAAATTTTATAAATAATAAATACAAATAATAAATTTCAAATTTATAAATTTACAAATAATAAATTTCAAAATTTTAAGGTGAACCATTTCTAGTTAGAAATTAACTTTTAAAAAAATGTCAGTCAATAAAAAGTATGGATTTTTTTGTTCTGGTATATGAAAAAAAGGTTTCTCCAGCTAAGTCACTTTACTTTGATGCAAGGTTTGATTCAGAAAATTAGTTAAGTCACATTTTTCAGCATTTTTCAAATTTTATTTAAAAATGAAATGGCAGAACTCCATGTATTTGTAAAATGTTTCAGGGCTACAAAATTTATATAAAAATGAAATAAAATAATGTGAAATGAAATGATATGAAATAAAAAATAAATAAAATTAAATTAAATTAAAATAAAATAAAATAAAGTAAAGTAAAATAAAATAAAATAAAATAAAATAAAATAAAATAAAATAATAAATGCTTCCTAGTATGTACATATATTTCTCTGATATTGTTGTCAGGAAAAGGTTTGATGGCTAGATAGACATTTCACTGATCTAACAGAAGCACTGTTACATTTTCTGCAGAGTGGTTATCTCATATTTTTAGTTTGGTTGGATTTTTTTTTTTTTTAATACAGCATCAGTGTCTTAGAAATGTCAGATAAGAATTTAAATGAGAAAGAGAGTTTTAAAAGATTGTATTTCTGGCATGTGTTCAACCTGCTTTATAATTAGAGCTGTAGCAAAAAGTTGTTGTAACATTTCTTTGAACCCAGAAATCTCCAGAACTCTTCAATCACAACAAAGAACCTGCCTCATTAGGCATCTGTGAGTTGCAACTATTGTACAAACCACAGATTTCTCTTTGTTTGTAGGAGTAACTGTCATGTCTCTGTGTGACTGGAGTCAATTATAGATCATATCAGGTATTGTCAAAGATGAAACTATAAACAAATATAGAAGGCAGTTTGGGTTGTCATAGCATCGCTCCTATTTAGGCATGTCAAAGTAGTATATAAAGCAGCAGAGGGTTGGGAAAGGTATTTATAACAAGGAAATGGAGCAGGTATGTGCATATTAGCCTTGAGCATAGAGATTTTATTTTTAATGAAAGGGGGGGGGGTGACAATGGTGGAGATTTGTAAACAATTTGGATAGACAGGAAGAACAAGGGATGATTGCTGTAGGAAACGATAGAGTTTAAGCTAGGTGGACTCAGAAGATGAGAGAGCTATATACAGACATGTAGACAGACAAAATAGGAGATAGAGCTGGCATGTAATAGACAGATAAGTAAGGAAGAATGCAGATGACAGACAAAGTGTAGTTACTTTCTCTTAACAATTCAGTGCCTTACTTTAAAAAGAGTTCACACATACTCAGACAACCCAAATAGAGACTAGCACAATGAGACTGAAGAGAAAATAAAAAGAACATATACGAATGACAGTGTACAGATTTTGCAGTCAGTCAGCTTACACTATATTTGAGCTAGTAAGTGAGCAATCAGATGTTCTGTAGCCCATTTCCAAAACAACAGAGGAAGCAACATACACCTTCAGTACTACACTCAACAGCACAGAGAGCAAGGTTGGAAGAAACTGCAACTGTCTATTAGTCCTTCTTCCTTCCACAAACCCTGCTGAGTCATTTTATGACCAAACTGCCCAAGCACTTCCAGTTATAAAATCACCTCTGTGCAATCATTTTCCATGCACCTTCAGCCTCCTCATGAGATTTTATTCCGTAGGGACTGCTAAAACTTAGCTGCCAGAGCATGTCATTTCAGTTACCAAAGTACGGGCATTTAGCACCCTAAATGTCCCAAGGTGTCCAAGATATCCACATGGGCTGAGGGATATGACACAGAAGACAGTGGAGACTCACATACTACTGTAAAGGTGTCTAGAGGCCAGGAAAAAGGCTGCAGGAAATCTGAAGAGGCATGAAAGGTTCCAAATGCCTTACAAATGATGCTGAATTGTAACTCTAATGTCTAACATAAATTTCCCTTGTGTTGGTTGTTCTGTTCACAGCTGACATGGATGCAAGCCTTGGCCTTTCTAAAGACAGGAGTAACTACTCCAGATGAGCAACACCAAAGGCTTTAGTAGTCTTGTGTGCCATGTAATCCAAATTATTTCACCCAAACTGCAGTGTCTAGATACAACTTCCATTTTCCTTTAGAGGCACTGGACATCTTGCCCAGATGGTGAAGGAAATCCAGACAGTCCTTCAAGTGATCGGAGAGTAAAAGCCTACTTCAGGTTGAGATGACATGCTTTCCATGTTCCCTCAGCTGTATGATCTAGCTTGGATAGCATAGAAACAGACACCAAGTGCATATGAAGACATCTACACAAAGGAGCTAAACAACTTAAGTTTGAATCAAGTAAGAAAACCCGCTTATTTCTGTCAGTCATGGCCAAAAACGAAGGATTGTTTCATAGACTGAACAAAGTGTATTTTTCTTCTTAGAGTATTTCCAGACAGTGGTGGGTTTTGTTGGTTTGTTGGTTCATTAGTTTTTGTTTTTTAAATAGTGTCATACTGTAAACAAATTCAGCTTGTGAAGCAATAATAGTCTAGGTCCTCTGCTACAGAATAGCTGTCTGGTCTGCCATTTCTCATCTGTATCTAAAATAAATAAATAAATAAATAAAAAGTTATTCTTACTTTTGGACAAATATTTGCATTTGTTCTTACTGAATTGCAATGTAATTTATTCAGACATTTACTCCAATTTATCAAGATAATTTTGTCAGGTTCATACTAAAATCATGTCTTCCACAATGTCCTCTTGGTAGCCCTGCCCAATATAGTGTCATCTGCAAATCAGGCAAACATGTCTTCTATTATTCTATCTGATTTTATATATATGTATTCTACTGAAAAATGTTAAGTCCCTGACAGTTCAGTGGGGCATTCCTTTGACAGTGGTCTACTGATAATTATATTATTAACATAGCATTTAAACCAGTTATGTGTTTACATCATACTAGTTCTGTTTAGATCTTTTTCTCCCAAAAAAAGATACCATGTGAAGTAGTGTCAAATGCCTGCCTAAATCCAATATAGATGTCATCTATTGCTTTTCCATATCTGCAAGGCTTTTGCACTGTCACAGTAAGTTTTTAGATCTGCTTGGCATGATTTTATCTTGACAAATCTATTTCAGCTGCAATTCATCCTTTTGTTACTTTCTAAGCACTTGCAGATAGTTTGATTGATTATTTGTTCCTGCATTTTTTCCAGGAACTTAAGTTTAGCTGACTGGTCTGCAGTTTCTTAGAATTTCTTTTCTCACTCATTTTTAAAGACAAATATTCAGATTTTCTACTGCCAGTTATCTAGAAATTCATCTGCATTTCATAAGTTCTCAAAAATAGCCACTAAGAAACTCGCAGTTACTTCATCTCACTGCCTAAGTACTCAGTCATGAATTTCATGAAGTTCAACAGATTTGAAAAATTCTGTTTACTGGCTACTATAATTTCTTTTTCCATTCCTTGCTCTCAAATTTAATTTGCAAAGACATATATGTGTAATTTTTCTTTCTTTAAACAAAAGGCATGATGTAATTTATTTTCAGTTCTGTTTACATTCATAATTAAAATGATGCCCTTCTCCATACTTGACCTGACCTTGTATTTTCACAACCACAAGATACAGCCTATTCATGAATTTCAGAATTTTGTGCTTATTTCTTTGCTGATGTTTCTGTTCTTACCAGGAACTCAAAAAAAGTTTTTCCTGAGCTACTTTAGAAAGGTTTGCTGTTCAAAGCAAGGTTCAAAAGACAAACAGTTCGCAAAAGACTTCAGTATTTCTGTATAATTTTCCCCTACTCCGGAAATTACATTCAAAGCAATTCTCTTTTTTGGACTGTCTAATCCCTCACGTAATAGTTTTTTTTGTTTGTTTATTTTTGTTTTGTTTTTGTTTGTTTGTTTGTTTTTAATCTGGAGAAATTATCAAAAATAGCTCAGTATTTCAGTATTTCAATGTCTGTAGGCCTATTATTTATCCTTTCTTTTTATTTATTTATTTATTTTTAATAAACAAATAGAGAGTGATTTCTTCATGCCCACTGAGCTCAGTTTGGGTTGCACCCAAATTCTAGTTGTTAACATTAAATGGTCTTTAAAACGCTACCTTTTCTCTCACTTTAGATCAAAGAAACACTTAACAGGTAATTTTTGTGGGGTTGTGCAAACCTCATGTATGTAGTGCTTTGGTTCTTCCAAGCTAAACTTGTAGAACTCTCTACACCATGGGTGTGGTCTACAGATACTTGCAAACCGTTCCTAACTGCAGCCCTGAAAATCTAGATTTATTCTAGTGGTATTCTCTAGGTAGCTGGAAAATGGAAAGGTAATATGATTCCCAATCCCATCTTTTCATGTATAAGCTCCGTTTAACCCTGACAACATGCCTACAGATCAACATGCACAGATCAGCAATGTAAAAATAAAACCTGAGGTACCAAAACATGTTTCCACTTGGGTGTTAAGACGCCATTTCACTGGCAAATATTGCATGCTCATGGCTGTAGTATTTGAGTTCTTATTCATGCTAAGAAAATCTAACACTCTAATAATCTTCTACACCAGGGAAATGTGATATCCTTATCTATAAAACAGAGGCAAAGCACAAAATAGATGAAGTCACACAGAAAGCATGTGGCCAGAGATGAACATGATCTCAAGTTTTCTTGAGAACACCTCTGCCATACCATTTCCACAACTACTACTTCTACTGTTTCTACAGGTTCACATCTCTGTTGTTAGGATACAGGAGAAGAAATGATACAGTTTGTGGTGCTCATCGTACTTTCATCATTCCACCTGAATTTCAGGTGGAAGAATTTTTCCATGCATACTACAGCCCACAGACTTACCCAGAAGTGTGCCAATGACCAGGCTAAAATTTGCTTACAAAAGGTTCAGTGATATTGTGGAAATTACAGCTGTAATCTTCCACCACCATGGGTACAGGGTATGTAATTAGTTGCTAAAAATAATTGTAGCCTTGCAAATGGAAGCCAGGCATGTAAAATGTGCAAGTATCTGGCCTTGTCTGACACAGCATCATTAATAAGATGCATAATCCCTTCCTCAAGAATGTAGGCAGAGCACATGTGAGTTGTAGTGTGAACAGAAGGTTATTAAATCAAGAGGGTTTGGCAGTGAAGATAAGTATAGGAATATAGATTTGCTCACATAGGGATATCGCTATGTTAATAAAACTAATTTTTAATTGAATTCTCCCTGCCAATTCAATTTCCTTTTTCCCTTCCCCTCACTTGATTCCTGCCTTTTCAAAAATATTCCATTTTATTTCAAAGCATCAAAAATAATGATGGCCAATCAAGAAATTATTTTTCCCTTCTAGATTTATGAATTTTGGAGGAAAACAAAGAATGGTATCTTTCAAAACAGTGCGCAAGTGAGAAGCTGTGTGCATTTGCTAGTAACATGCACAGACATTGTCTAGAGTGGGCTCCAGGAAGAACATAAAAGAACAGAAGAGGAAGAATGAACAATAGAAGTCAATTATAATGGCAAAGGATAAATTTTCAAATATCATTCTGGGAATTTGTTGCCAAGTTTGCATTAAAATTAAATATTGTACTGGTGTGAACCCTGTCTGAGGATCACTTAGTTTAAGGAGAAAGAATCAGCAGGCTATACAGGCAGCCAGAGAAGGGCAATATTTTCTTATAAAACACAGGCAGAGAAGACATCTGAAGAAATGAGTATTTACAAAACACAGAAATGAAAGAAAATAGTATCTGAGGTGAGAAGAATTGTGGATTACACCCATGGAAGTTATATACTCAAAGTGAAACAGTAAAGCAAACAAGACTCAGCTAGTATAAATCAGCATACACCCACTGAAGTTAAGCTAATAATTATCACCTGGAATACCTGCCTTAACTTGACAAAATAAGCAGTTTTCTTATCTGATTATCATTTTCAGGAGGCAATGATACTGTCCTGCCATGGAGAACACTCTTTCAAGAAATCCACAATACTTAGAAATTTTATGAGCGATGCCATATATTACAACCAGTTTAGGATGAAGAAAAATCTCCTATGGCTTTATCAATTTACAACTTAGTAAAACAACAGAAACTCTGAGTGCACCCAGAAAACAACAGAAGGATTAAAAGATAAGGACGTATGCAAATATACATTCCCTTAACAATCCTGCTACTACTGGGAAATAAGTGACTATGTTGTGGCATTTTCCCCGATTTCAAGACCTAGTGACTTCCCAGTCCTCTTGGAGCACTGAATGCAATATCAAAGGCTCTCTCCATCTTTGTGCAGCTATTGTAAGCCCACCAAAATGGATCAGTGCTTGGGATGAAGCCTTGAACCTAGTGAAATCAATGGGAAAATTTCCATTGACTTCAATAGGGTCAAGATTTCATCTTCAGCATCCTCCTATCCTTGTCTTAGAGGAAAGCTATTTTTAAAGCCTCCCTGCCATGCTTTGTACTTATTTATAAAGCAGAGATGTCAAAGTACACTGCTTCACTCCCTTCAGACATACTGCCATTGGGTTATTTTGCCTAGCAAAGGTCTTCTCTGTCGGGACACTCAAGGCAGTGGTTTCATTAGCAAGGGTGAGCCAGCAATCAAGAGGTCAGCACCCAGCAGGTTTTGAAAACCCTCAATCCTCCAAAACAGAACATATCTCAGTAGGATAGGAGGGAGTACTGCCTTCAACTCCCCTGTATATTTTATAGCTCTTTTGTCCAGAATGACTTTATTTTAAGAGGTTGGAGGATGAGAGTGGGTATCAGTAGGTCTCCAGCTGTTTTATCCAAGGTCTCAGGCCCATTCTGATGATCACTTGTTATAAAAGAGGATGTTGGTGGGCATCATTAGAATGGCCCCCCACATATCAATAGCCAATTAGGAAACATAACTCAGTTTGATCCACTGCATACAGGGAAAGAGTAAATGGCTTTATATGAAGAAATCAGTTAAAGAGAATTATTTCTCCCTCTTAAGAAATTATAAATGGTTCTATCAAGTACCATTATCTGTTGTAACGGAAATAAAATCTGACATTTGTCTCTAGAGCCTTTTACATCAAAGAATGATTTTTACAATTACATTCTCCAAACATTTAGTTCACTAATGGCAGAACAGGAGGCGTAAGGGCAGCAGTCAGCAAAAAATGAGGCTCATTCTCATGCATGCGAAAATTAAAGGGATACTGGAAAAATCAGGAACTAGGAAAAATTGTACCCTAATCTTCAAGACTCTGGATGTAGACATTTTTAACATAAATGCTCACTTTCCTGTAGTTAATAAGACTAGCTTGTAAGAAAAGACTAGCACTTGTAAGAAAAGAAGTAAACCTCTGGAAATTATTGAATTTACAAGTCATAGGAACTTTAAAATGTTTTAGTGTAGGTATGGCACCATACTTTGGCAAAATTTAGTGTTTTGTTTTGTTTTGTTTTGTTTTGTTTTGTTTTGTTTTGTTTTTCACACCTTCATTTGGACTATGTGAAACTGGCCATGGTTCAAAAAAGGATCCTAGACCAAGTGAATGATCACTTGGTTTCACCCTGGTGGTTCTGATGTGTTTTTATTAATGTCTATTTGCAGCAAGATAAAGGTAGCTCTGTTTTATGTTTTATTGCTATTCAAAAGAGAAAATTGATTTGAGGAATTTAGCCTTCTTATTCCATCAAAATCAATCTGATATATTTTCAGGAGTACAGGAGTTGATCCAAAAGAGTGCAATTATCCACCAGGATATAAAGGTATCAGTAAGAAGCTTTGCAGCACATCTCCCTTCTTTAAGGCCTGAAGGACCGAAAGACAGCTGTCCCGGGAGTGGTCTGGGAAGAAGAACTGTGGATTTCTGTGTCTTGACCCATAGTCTTTGTAGCACTGGTTGGGCTCTCCTGGTAAGCAAATGGAGAAAGAGCAGTCAGGGACTCCAGAGACTGGAGACCCAGTAGTAAGGCAGCTGCTGGTTTCCATAACCTTAGACATTATCATCAGTTTCTCTGACCACAGAGATTGTTCAAGAAGGGTTCATCTGAATATGTTCAAACAATCTGCCTGCCTCCTGATTCATGAATACACTCTTAAAACATATTAAAATCTTTTCCATGTCTTTAGACCTTTGTTTTTCTCCTCAGACTTTTCTATAAATACTTATTATTATTATTATTATTATTATTTATTATTATTTTCTATATTTTCTTACAATACGGACATTACAATTTCAGTATATTTTTTCAATACTAGAACTAAGCACTTGTAGACACTCCCATTGGATCTACAAGCTTCTGCGAGTGTCATCTTCACAGTTACTTGGGACAAACCCAAAGCTTCCGTACGTTAAATGAATTTGCAGATACTGGGGGTTTTGCTAGTGCACCTCCAGGAATAAGCACAAGAGGTCAGCAGACCTTGTAATGAATGCTCATCATTGGACAACATTTAATTTTCTCTTCTCTCTAATTAACACTAAAATAGTACTCAGAACAGATCGGTTTTACATAAAAAAGAATTCCTGATAGAGATTGGCATTTATAATTAATAGCTAGCTAACTGAAGTGCTAGCTCTTTACTTTTAAGTGCTCCATTATTAGAAGTTCTCCTGAAATTCATTGTAATAACACAATCACAAAGAGACCATTCATCTTTGATTTAAAGAGATGTTGTCAGTGATGGCAAGGCAAAGATCTGGCCTACATAAGAACATAAGGACAAGGCCATGTTTTAGCACATGGACATGTAGAGTTACAGGAGTTGTTCATTGTGTTGACAGCACTGAGATATACGGCTGAGAACAAGTTGATGCTCAAACTTCCCCTCCTACAGAAGCCTCTTCTGACTTACTAGTGTTGTGTTGGAGCCACCTCAAGATGTGGTTGTATACATCTAGGTACAAACTAGATGCAGTTTGTACCTAAATATTTTAATTTAAAGAAACACTGCAGCATTTTGTATGAGGAGAATTCACAGAGTAGTGGGTTTGTCTTTGATCTCCAAATTGTTTGACAACAATGTGGGGATTAGCTGGTCCACCAACCTGCTAATGACCATCCACCCGAATCTGCAATTTGTTTACAGTTGGTGTGAAAGTTGATTTTGGTATCCTCAGACTGCGAGATGGCACATTTAGACCACCCATTTTTAACCCATTTTTACTAATTTCTTTGTCACCGTGACCACACATATTCAGGCAGCTGACACAGGCATCAGCAACTGCCTCTGCAGCGTATGATCAACCCTTCAAGACAAATAAACGTGGCAACTTTCAGCATTGAAAGGTAAGTCTCCACTGTATCTTGTAACCCAAACAGGCTTGTTCTGCGTGAACAATCTCTCTCTCTATGTCACCATTTACAGGATAGTGCAATAGAGCTGATTAACCCTTCTAGGAGAAAGTGTTGCTCGTATCTGCAACAGCAGATGTTTAGGCTTCTATCTTACACCTATGATTCATTAGAATTATGAAAAAATAACATGTAAAATGTATAAATTATGGAATGTACAAGGCAGTCAAGCATTGACTAACACACATTTTTGTTCTATAATCTTTGATTAGGAACTATGGACAATAACTTTAAAGGTTGACTAAGGAGCATTTGTAAAATAACATTACCTGTTTAAAAATCCCCTCGTTAAGAAAATCATCTAATAATGGTTCCTGGACAGAGACAAAAGCAGATTTCTGGGCTAATTTCAAATTTTAAGCTAAGGGAAATATCAGAGTTTGTGAGTGATGAAAGGTTTCAAATAGTAACTTCTCCCAAGGTGAAGAGCATTTCCAAACTCTTTTTAGTACTAATACTGACTTCAGAGATGTCTGCTACCAAACCAAAACCAACCTAATAAAAACAATGCCTAATTTACTTAGATGTCCTTAAGGTATTCTCTCAGTCCTTCAGTATATATGCAAGTTGTAGGACCCTCTGTCAGTCCACTGTATGTGGATTAGGAATTAGGGTAAATTGAGGGGTGAAACGTCCTCAGACTTTTTTAAAGCTCCCATTCAAAATAAAAGCAAGTATAAAATAGAAGCAAAATGTTGGTCTGGAGTAAGTTTTGTGCTGCCGGTTTCCTTAGAGCTTAAGAGAAAAGATTAACTCAAGCAATATACCTTATCCATATAATCAGCTTGCAAACCAATCCATGGACTTTTATATGCTCTGCTAGACTTTTTCACCACAAGTAATTGTCATTTTGTGCCTAGTAAAAATGGACTGAATCTTGCCATATGATATACACAATCCTAAAATGTTTCCAAATTCCCCTGACTTAGAAATAATTTACAGTCCTTAGTACAAACTGTATTTTGCATTTCTGTAGCAACTTCCACCTGGAGTATACCTCAAAGTATATTCCTAAATAAGATTCAAAATTCATGTGTATGAACAGCTCACCTTTATTTCCACAAGGGCAAACAGACAAATTGAGTAATTTATTTAGTTGACATTGTAAGCGCATTGGCTTAGCTGAAAATAGAATCCAGATCTCCTGATTCGTAGTCCTGTGCTGGAGAGACCATACTACTATTTGTAAGCAACCTCCCAAGAAGCCCATAAAATTCATAAGTGGCAGCTCTGTATATAATGCTGATCCAACATTTGCCATGGGTAATGTTTTATAGTATATCTGTTGCAAATCATTTCTTTTAAAGCATTTTTCTGTCTGTACCTAATGATTTATTCAGTCTTTGTTGCCTGGTGTGAATCTTCTCCCAAAAAAACAGTATGCAAATCTATAAAAGTGCAACTTCAGGGTTTTGTCTCTCTCTGTCTTTCTTTTTTCTTTCTTTCTTTCTTTTTTTTTTTTTTTTTTTTTTTAATATTTAAATAATAAATCTTTACATTGAGGGAATGAACATTAAGAAAACTAAAACAACACTTCCAGTGCTAAGGTATTTTACCCTACAAATTCTGTATCTTCCTCCTCTTCAGATTTTTTCATGTCCCTGGAAATGGCAAAGGGAAAATATGCCAAAAATATTTTTAAGGCAATGCCTAGAAAGGGGAGGCTGGAGAGGAATACGGTTTCCATGTGGTTACAGTGTTTGCAGGGCATTTACTAATCTCTGGAGGTCAATACACCTGCCTAATATCCATTGTAAGACACTTGATTTCCAAGGGGAACCACACTGACGTTATCAAGATATTTTCAAATGAATAAAAATTAAATAAACATTGCTTCAGACAACTTAGGAGCTAAATAGACAAGACAAAATACTCTAAAGCATATGGCCTGAAGGAAAAAGCATTTTTGGGGGGAAAATGCTAGAGTATGTGAACTAGAGTATGTGAAGGCTAGAACTGAACCCTGGCCCACTGATATCTGTAGTGTATTGAATTCAGTCAGTGTTAGTCATCTGAAAATTAAGATTCTGAAACTAAAAACCATAGCCTATACATCAAATGGGAAAGGGTGATTCATCGTTTGTAAAGCTGATGTCCGAGAGTAGTATGGTGCAGATGCTTACTCCTTTTCATTACACAGCATGAAACCTAGACAATGTCTTTTACTGGAGCATGTTTCTATCTTCAGAAGAGCTAATCTTCACGTGAATGATCAGGAGGTAGCACTTGGATTTACTCTGTGAAAGTGCATCCATATTAATGCATATCAATCCAACTTACTGAGAGTCCTCATTATCCTTTGGCTACAGGCTTGGCCTTCAGTTAATTATCATGACATAGACAATTTTCTCAAGTCATCGTTGGGTTTGACCTAGAGCTTGACAGATGTAGTGGAGAGGCAATAGTTTCATCCATAAAATAGATATTTTGAAGTGGACCACACCTCAGCATTTGTTGATATTGTGCTTAATTACAGTGTAATTACAGTCAGCTGTTGTACTATAAACCTTTTCTTCACATCCCTGCTGCCATTTCTAAGTTACAATGGGAATGACACTTCCTACCTTTGATACCTGACTTTTGAAACCAGCCTATCTGTACTTTTTCTCTATACTGTCTTTGGTGCCTGGAAGGATTCAATAGGCAAAAGAATAGCTCACTCTTCCCTTCCAAAATTACCACGCATACTCATTTGCCATGATCTTAGGAAAAAAAAAAAAAAAAGTCTGAATAAGAGTTAGGCATTTGATGGCTAAACCCATCACTGTCATGCACAGCACTGTTTCTACTCTGCATTTTTCCTATCAATTCCTCTGAATTTTAACAACCACCCAGAAGTGAACTTTTCTGAAGAGACTTGAATAAAAGAGCTGCAAAAGGACACGTTATCTTAGCACATCTGATGGAGTTCTGCAGCTGTAGAGTTCTCCCATCTTCCTTTTTCTTGCAGTCCAGATTCTGAATACGTACTATGTTACATGCCCATGCCTTGCATATTGCCTCATTTTGAATACTGGATGCCTTTGGGGACAAACACATTTTCTTTTGTTTGGAACTTGTGTTAACCTTGTCCATCACTAAAAGCATCTAAGTTTTATACTTAGGTAAACAAACTGTAATTGCATATATCTGTGAATTATTGTCTTTCTTTGAATCCAGAAAAGACTGATAGTTGCTCAGGCACATATTTTTCCTCAGTGTCAGCAGTTCTTACCAGCTTAGGATACATACTTTACGCATTGCAGTAGTGGAGGTGATGTAATTACTTAGGTAGTCAGCAATATACCCTTGGAGTAACTTGGAGTAACTTTGGGTGTTTAAATTCTCTTTTAAGGGAAAAAGAGGTTGCCTTTGCAAAATGTGCAATAATGAGTTTGTTTTCCATTTGTATCTCAGTGATTTATCCATGATTTATCTCTGACCAGTTGCTCATTTTCTATAAAATGCAAATTATATCATGTCATAGGACTTGTAAAGATAAACCCATCCTTGATTAAGAGCAACCAGACACCTCAGCAATGAGGACCACAGCATCAATTAAGAAGATGCACCAACAGCTCTGAGAGGCAACTCTATGAAGTAGTTCACACCGGACACACTGAATATATCTGGAGACCAAAACTGGGAAAATCTCTTTCCTTTTTCTCAGTCAACCGTTAAAATGGACTTTGTGACAAGACCAGGAAATAGAGAAATGTAACTCGCCCTAAGCCTACTCATCTCAAGCAGACAATAATAGTGCTGGAAAGGGAGGGTTTGCTGGATTAACACTCACAATAAAGGTTACATGCCTGACACTTTTCTATTCTTTGATCCTACCGTATTTTGATGTCTTGCTTTCTACATGCTCATTCTCTATTGGTCTTTTACTCATTGATGGTTGTCCTTTAAAAATAATTCCTCTCACGTGCCTACAGCTTCTTAAAGAAAAAGAAAAAAAGGAAAAGAGAAAGAAAAGGCTGACTGGTAAGGAGCTGTCTGGGTATCTTAGAGCACCTCAGCCTTTATATCTAACTGGTCAAAGGCAATGCACAGATCCCTGCTAAACATCAGAGCTCGGTTAGTAGCACTTTCAAGCTCCTGTGCCCAGAAATGTCTTCTGGCTCTAATCCTGTATGCATCATAAACTCTGTATGCATCAAAAGCAGCCACACCAGTTCCATGTCTTCTAAGCCTTTGTTTTGTTGGGCTAGAAACCCCTATACATGACCTACTACTTGACATAGGTGATCAGGAGAAAAAGTTCTCTGATCATGTCATAATACAAAATCACAGGTCACAACATCAGACAGTTACTCTTATCCTTGGCTTTGGCACTCCCAAGATAGTGCTGCTCTTGAAGATGACTCCAGTGCAGAAATAGCAACATAATTATTGCTACAGCTAACTATTATCTTAATTTTAAAATGAGAGTCTCTGTGTTCCAGACAGTCCTTGGTGCTCTGGGGAAGATCAAAGATTCCTGGGATCTGCTCCTCACTTTTCACATATTCTTCTCATGTTGCTGTGCCCTCTTCTTTTCAAGAATAAACAATCAAAAGGCTTTTCTACATTGTTTGTGACATTCTCTTCACAAAAATGCTGACCATGATATAAGTGATGTGGGCCCCATCTCCTCCTGCATAGGATCTGAAATGTCCAGTTTTGTCAGATTTGCAGGCAGATATTAACTTCGCCTCTTTCCTTTGAATGGGCACTGGCCTATCAGGTAGTTGTTTCATCTTGACCTTGCTGAGCAGTTCATTTGTTGTCTCTGTGCCTCAGTTTACATATTTTTAATTTAGGGATAATAATAATCCATGACCTGTGTCTCTCCTGGGATGCCCAGGAAATTAATTAGTTAATGTGGCTTGAAACTGCCATCTGAGAAGGAGTAGGAGTAGTGCTGGAGATATATAGTTTGAGAGTAACCAGGAAATTAGAACTGATTTTTATTTTTTATTTTTTTTAGGTGGGAGGCGACTATTAATATTTCAGGATTTTATAGACTTTGGGTTTAAACTATGTATTTTGGACACCTGTCTCCTCAGAAAAGCCCTTGATGCAGAAGAACAATCAGAAATGACTGTCGAATAAACCTGCATGTCATTGAACAGGAGACAAAATTGAATGCTATGACTCAGACACAGTACTGAAACAGTCCATCACAGCAGCATAGGGCAACTGTCTTTTCTTCCTGGCCTTCTGAGTTCAGCAGGAAGGCTCCCAAGCTACCTCAGACTAATTAGCTCTTCTGTCAATCTGAATACTGTCAATCACAAGACTTTTAATAATAGGACTTAGAATCCCTGGCAGGGCTAAGAGTATAATGAATTTCCCCAACCCACCCAAAACATCCTGGGGTCCTTCAGCAGTGTTTGTTCCTACAGCAAGGTGTTGTATAAATTATAATTTTATCAAAGGTAGAGAGCTGCATATGATGTGCTTCTTTGTGTTAATGTCAGAGAAGGGAAGGCTGAAAGAATATATGTGATTTATGCCAATACATGCAAAATTTTCAGATTTTTCCTTCATGTAAAAGTTGCTCAGTGCCTGGAGGGAGCCTGAAAGCTCTTCCTGAAATGCTTATCAGAATATCTACTCCTGGAGGGTTGGTTTGGTCCTTTCAGTCTTCCAGTGCAGTCTGTGTCTTGATCTGTCCCCTGCTACAGTCACATAACTACAGTCAAGGCTTGGGCAGATGGCTGCAAAGTCCCACGGACAATTTTGTAAATGAAATAGAGAACTCCTGTTCAACATCATGGTCTGCCTGTTGGAAACTGGGCAATTTGTTCACCCTGTGCCTCAGCCTCCTCATGTCCTGGCATTTTATTCCATTTTCATTGTCCTTCGCTGTTCAGACCATTTGCATTTTGAGACCATGACCAAGAAACAGACACTTTATTATTTTATTTTATTTTATGTTATGTTATTTTATTTTATTTTATTTTATTTTATTTTATTTTATTTTCTATTTTTTATTATTTTTTTTTAGTGCAAGGAAACGGACAGGTGAGTAAGTGTTTTAAATAGGGAATAGTTATCCTTAGGTCAGGGATTCTTGTCACTGCTTTTAAAGGCAATAGGGTCCCTTCTGTGAAAAGCTGCTCCCTGTGTTGCATCTTTACCTTCCCTAATGTCTGATTATAATGTTATCTTGAACTTCTACTGCATTTTATAAAAACTGTGGGCCAAACTCTTAGCAGTTCAAAATGGTGTACCTCCATTGAAGTCAGCAGGATAGTGGCAATGAACATCACACAAGCACCTAGCTTATTAAGAGACCATTATTTCATAATTTACTATTCCTATTATTTATTATCAGGCTTATTTACTTAGGTGTTATTAATCCTCCTTGCTTAAATGGCTTTGGAGGCTCACATTATTCCCTAAAGGCAGCAAAATGGAAATATGTATAAAGCTGAGACTGAATTTTCAAAGCACTGCATTAGTTCAGATGATAAAAGTCATGCTATAATGAATTTCTTGCACATCTCTGACTGATAGTGAGGCATACCCACATGGGAAATAGTGGCTAGGACCCATCTGGTGCACAGGGAGAGAGCAGTGAGATGGAGCTGTCTTGTGATGGATCAACAGTCAGACAGTCTGTGGTGATATAAAATCTCATGTTGTATTGGTGGCTGATGTGAGGTTCAGGTGCACAAATCACTCACTGAAAGCATGATGCTTGACTGGTTCAATGAAAACTTATTTTCAGGAGTTTTCTTTGACCATAATACTTTCGAGGCACAAATATGAGTTGTGGCATATGGCACCCTTTTTATTTTTATTTATTTTTTGTTTGACTTATATATAATATATAATTATATATATATATATATATGCAAATATTGACTTGTTATACACTTCTTAAGCACTAAGAAGGAGCTGGAAGGAGTTCATCAGCAATTGATTCTCTAACTGCTGTATCATGCTGCCTTCTGGAGGCAAGCAGACCATCCTTTTTAAGTTTCTGGGATCATTTTCCAGGGGTTGGAAGCAGTCAGTTTTTAGTTTGTGTCTTTGGCCAAGAACCTATTACTACCCACTGAGGTATATTTTAATTTTCCAGCCTGCTACCTGCCCCAGTCACTCAAGCAGTCACCATGGGTACATGGAAATATTACCTTGCTATCAAAGCAGGATGTACATCATGGCTAGCAAGTCTTCATTTTCATGGGTAATGAGCAGAAGAGGCCTCTATACAAGGCTGACTTTCTAGAACAATAGCAAGGAACCGAGAGTTGCCTAAATAATGTTCTTTCATAATGTTATTATTTAGCAGGAATCAATGTTCACACCTTTTTATTTCTCTTTCAGACACAAATGAAAACAGTGTGCATGATTAGTATAGTTAAATTGAAGAATAACACAGTATTGATTAGCCAGCTTTCCATTATGCTGTACAACTTCAGTCAATCTCTTCGAGACACCAGGAGAAACCTAATGGGCTTTTATTTATCACAGCCTAAGAAATCCCCACAGTAACCTCCTACTCTAAACAGTAAATCTCAGGAATTTTGTTTCAGCCCTCAACTAAATGTATTTTCTTCTTGAACTATGAGTGCAGACACACCCCAAATCTTCCTTTTTGGAAGAGTTTGGGTCCCAGAGGCCTGACAGTTTTAGATTACTGGATTCAGCTACTGTCTTTTGAGGCATGTTGTATATAAAATCCACATCTGATTCCAGACACTTTGTCTGTTCAAGCTGTTAAAGTTCTAGCTCTATGCAACCATGTCATCTGGTCTATGATATGAATCCCCAGATGGAGACGCTAAGGTCAGAGACAGGGCCAATTCAGCTTCAAATGCAAAGCAAGACAAATCACAGCACGGAAGCTTTAAAAAAGCTGTTCTTAACTATCTCTCAACTCTGATCTGCTGGTGATTTACTGAGTTTGACTCCAGCATTGAGTAGAATTACAGCTGTGATGCTACAGTATTTCTGTGTGGGATCAGAAGATTTTGGTAAGAAACCATTGTGCTGGCCTATTGATAGCCTTATTTGCAGAAGAGCTCCACTTGTTAACTCAAGCTGTAAAAGGCCACAGGCTTCAAAGATTATACTAGAATTTTGGTACCACTGGATAAACATTTATGGCCACCTAGAATTAAGGGCAATTTGTAGCTTGGTGAGTCTTCTAAACTACAGAGAGATCTTGTACTGTCTTGGTCCAAATGCAAACTGGTTTGAAAGGTTATTTTTTTAAGTAGTTTGGCTGCTACTATAAGAATAATTAGTCTCTAGCAGATTTGTAATAATATGATTGTCCATTTAAAAAAAAAATAAATATTTTTTTAGGTCATCTGTAAAGACAGAAGAATTCTATAAAGAGAAGACTCACTTAGGTAGTGGTTTGTAAACATTGTTTTCAGACTTTGGGTTATGCTTCTAACAGTCCATGTCTGAAGACATCAACACAAGATGACATTAAAAAAGTAAAAAATGCAACAGGTATTTAGGTTTGTTTATTTATTTATTTCCCTCTCCATGTGACATTCTATATTTAAGACATCCTTAAAGGAATATGAGCACTGGTGAAAAGCATTCAGGAATTCTCAAACCAATATAGTTTGAAAACAAGTAGCAAAAGGTAGTAAGAAGTATACCTTGAAGTTTTGCAAACATTCTATTGATACCTACAAGGCACTTGTGGGTTTAGGAAGTTCCATAAGTGTACTTTACCGTATTACAAAGAAACTCAAACGTAAAGATCCTGTGTGAACTCCCTCTGCTCATGCTGGAAATTACTGCCTAAGTGAGTGGTTTAGTGAAGATTTACATCCTCAATTTTATTTAGAATTCATGGGTTTCTTGTATATTTTGTTACTGTGTATTCCTAAGATGTTAAGCTTTCATTTTTAGAATTATGAAAATTCTCTGGTTTTGATTGCTCAGATAGCCTTCTGAGAAACAACCATAGATGGGAAAGTTGCCTGGGCTTGTCAAGAACTAATTTTGTTGGGCAAAATTTGATTACTTTTCCTGATTAAATAAATAAATAAATTTTCTGATGAAAGGGATGACCTGGGCAAGATATATTTTTATTTTGACAATACAAAAGGCTTATGAAACTTCAGCTGAAGATTCAGTCAGGCTGCTTTGGACAGTGTCCCACATCATATAGTCTGCAAATGTTGCAGTGCATATTTGAAGAGGAAATACAGGTAAGCTTCAGTGTCTCCCTCAATATTCATGCGTACAAGTGTCAGAAATCAGCATATATTTCTGAGACCACTGAACACAGCACTCACTTTTCCATCCCACATCAGCCAGATGTTGCACATTGGCAGTACAATGCCATCTTCCTTCTCCTGCCCCATGAATCTGCCCTCTACAAGGTGAAGTTACAGGTCAGTAGATGCTTTAAATTCCCTATCCAATGCATCTTTGCATATGGTTTATGTTTCTTACAGTGGGAAAGAGTTAGCAACACCATGCTGCTTCTGGGGTCATGCCTTCTTACCATATCCTTATGTCCAGGACAAAAGGCCTCTCCTTTGATATGAACAGATTGGCACTCTCCCTTTTGTCATAGCCAAGGGAATTGCAAAGGTTGGTGAAGGTCAAGCTCCCTTTAAAAAGCCAGACAAAAAGATGCTGCTCTACTTTATTAGAGTTCACATGTTAAAGAAGTACAAGCTGGTGATAATACAAAGCACAAATCTTCCCAACAGACAATGGTAACTCATCCATCCTACTTCTGCAACTCAGTCAAAAGAATAGGAGCCATTATTCCTAATTACACAGGAGCTGAAACACAGTTTATCAGTTTACTTTTAGACAGAGGACTTATTCCTGGGTGCAGAGAATTAATTTTCTTACAGTAACGCCTGGGAAAGCAGAAGATTGGTTCTGGCTGATTTACAGTGTCAGCAGTTTTGTTTTGTTTTATTATTATTATTATTATTATTATTATTATTATTATTATTTCATAAACAAGCAACATTTAATTATGAGGCATCTAGAAACTGAATACAAAAGGAGACCTTTCATTGTTCATAGACAGCATCTTCCCCAACAATAGACTTGTTTGCTTAGTAATAACTATTGTAAAAAAAAAAAAAAAAAATTGTTCAGGTTAGCCTCATAGAACATCTTATTTATTTCTAATTTACTTTTAATATCTAAAGGAATGCTGAAGATGAGCAAAATTCTCCCCTACTGTTCTGAGCTGGAGATAAAAGTAACAGTTCATTTTTTTTAGATTATCCTTGCTTCAGCATGTGAAAGTCTGATTCTGCATTTGAAAGTGTGACAAATAAACCTCTGGTCTCTGCTGTGTAACTGCTACACAAGGTGTCATTGCCACTCACTGAAGTCATGCACAACTTAAACCTGTGCTAAGACTGACCTACATATTTGGCAGAGCAAGTTAAGTTTTTTATGTCTGAACTTTCATAGAAAAATGAAATTTCAATAAAATAAATGTTTTCACTGCTTATGTCAAGTTCTTTTTTGAAACTTCTAGTATTGATGGAAAAGCTTTCCGTGAAAGTTTTAAATGAAAAAATATTCCTTAATTATTCTGCAATTTGTAGCATAAGATCTTATATCAGTTTTACATCTAGGGATTTGAGATAAGAATTAAATGGTATTTGTAGTTTTCATGACTTAGCGAAAGATCTTGAAATAGATAGCTGAATCTGCATACAAACTGAAACAAAGGTTTAAAAAGCCTTATCTTCTTGAGTCCACTTTACTTTAAAACTATTGACAGTCCAATGGTGGGAGATCGGAAAAAAAAAAAAAAAAAAAAAGTCTTTATGGCATCTTGGTTAGGAACAAGGATCACTATATTGTGGCTGAATGTTCAATCTAACCTTATATTATGAGTTAGATAGATTTATGTAGGATTGTATGTCTGTATAAGAATTTCATGAAAGAGTCTACCCTCTTTCCCATGCACAGAATGCAGATAGTAGTAAGACTTAACTTTCTGCCTGGAATGATGGGAAACTTAATTTGCTAATGCTTGTAAAATGCTTTAAGATCTTCAGCTTAAGAAGAGTAAAATATAACAATTACTTTTTAATGAACTAGAAATAATGAGCACTCATTCTCTGTGCTTTTTTTTTTCCCCCAAGAAATGATTTCTCTTAAATTGTGTATTTAATACCCTCTATATATCTATCTAGACTTTTTTTTTTTTCTTTCTTCTTTCTTTTTAACCTGCTTCTCACAATTTTTGTCTTGGCATTGATATAGAAATGCATAGAGTCTGCTTGTTTTTGTTTTTGTTTTTGTTTTTGTTTTTCCCTGACAACTTCTTAAGGTCATTAGTTTAGTTTTGATTTACGAAGTATTGTAGATAGTATTGTAGATAAATTAAGAAGTAGAGTTTTCAAGCAGTAAGGTGCCTCCAAGGGGTTCATGCCATGGGATAAATTGCAGAGCAGCAGGTGGGAGCAGAGATGTTTCATGAGCTCCCTTTGCAGGAATTCCATCATGCCCCCAGAAGTCTTCTTGAACACATGTATTGGAGGCAGAATTTATCTATCACAGGCAGAAACAGTGCTGTAAGTCCCTCCATTTGAGGCATGCCCCATCTGAAATCTGATTTCACAGAGCAGTGTTCCCCATACAGACTCAGTATGACTAGAGACTCATGAATTTTAACCTCTGAATGTTTTAGGTGGGCTCAGGCAAACACTCAGTGCACAATTCCTGCAACAGTAATAAACATGAAATTATTTCCTTGGATGATTTTTCAGAGCATTATTGGTTCCATGTGCATATTAACATCTATTTGTAATTCCTAAGGAACCCTTAATTCTCTTGCTTCATGGTAACTTTTCTAAGGAGAGATGCAGTATCGGTTTTTGTAGCAGTATAGTGAGGAAATAAAGAATAAAATTGACCAGCATCTCAGAAGACAACAGAGTGCTTTACATCATCAGCATCTTAGAAAAGGCTTAAAATCTGATTTCTGTGTATGCTGTGTATATCTGTGCTGCTCTAGCAAGAAATAATAATGTAATAAAAGTCATTAAGAATTGTAAATAATTTATCCAACTATGAGAACTCCCTTACACTCATTTTTGTGATAATAACACGTACTAGTCACTTGAGAAACTCTGCTACCCAAGCCGGTTATGCCTGTGTAAGACCAGAATTATGAAAAGGAGAACAGTTTTCCATATTAAAATACTGTTCTCATCCTCAGTGAAGGACAGTGCCTCATGATGTCAAAAGCTAATATCAGTACAATCAAGAAAGGGAATGACCACTGTTTAGGATGACCTTTAAGAGAGGCATATGTTTACTATCTTCTTTCAGATAGTTGTAGAGAGAGATGAGGTCTCCCCTCAGAATTCATTTCCCCAGACAAAACAACCCCAATTCCCTCAGCTGTCCCTCCTAAGTCTTGTCTTCTAGTCCCCTCACCAGCTTTGTTGCTCTTCTCTGCACACACTCAAGCAACTCAAGATCCTTCTTGTAGTCAGGGGCCCAAAACCAAACACAATATTCAAGGTGAGATCTCACCAGTGCCGCATACATGGCAGCAATCACTTCCCTAGTCTTGCTGGCCACACTATTGATGATGCAGGCCAGAATGCCACTGGCCTTCTTGGCCATCTGGGTACACATCTGGATCGTGTTCAGACCTGAAGGTATGGAGGTATGGGAATACAAAGTAACAGTAGCATTTTCCATAGAAGAGTTTGACATTTTTCTTCTGGTTGCCACTTAAAATCAGAGACCTGTTTTGCCAAGAAGCAGTTCATCTGATCCTAAATCTTCTCTCATTAGACACAAACATCTTCCATCTTTCTTCTGCTCTTTCTCCTCTTGTTTCCCTGTTTGTGTATATGTATATGTACTCTAGATTAGCTTTGTGAGTTTACCTGTATCTCACAGATTACATTTCTGTCACAGTTGTAGCAAAAATTTGCATACTTTGCATTAGGTAGGAAGCTCCAACATATGATTTGTGGCATGCTACAAGGAAAAGTGGACCCAGTTCTTTTTAACTGGAAGTGTAGCTGAGTGCTACCTCTTGTAAAGAAGGCACATACTGGGTATCATAGTTCTGTGTGGTCTACGCTGGTCTGACCCAGCCTTAGGACAGACTCAACATGGTCTTCATGAATGGGTGGTATAGTTTCTTTTTGTCTCCACTACATTTAAAATGTGCCTAAATCAGAATGCAAACCTCAGCATGTTTTGCTTCCACACTGTGGATTCAAATGCTTGCTCAAGTCAACCTTTAGGGAAGGCTAGAAGAGAATCTGACACCATTCTTGCACTTAAGTGTTCATGGAGAAGCCATGCTGCTTGCATCATTGTTGTTCCTGTGGAGGCCACATGCCTTGGAGGCAATGTCATGCAATTAAGAAGTCTAAGAAAAGTCATGCAGTTGCATGAAATGGAGATGGAGTCACTGCAGACAAGGAAAGGAGATTTGTAGTTGATGCATTATGGCAAGTTCCAAGTGACCTGCAGTCATCCTGAAGATGACAGGAGTGCATGGACTTGTGTGTAACCTGTGCCTGAACCTGCTCCCTCAAGTGCCTCCTAAAACTAAAAACACAATAGAGAAACGAATCATATCCAGCTTGGGTGAGATAGACAACAAATAACATATTTCTTCCCTTCAGGGGGATTTGAGGGACTGTCTACCGAAAGAGGGAAAGAGAACACAGAACCTGCATTCTTTTCTTCACAGAACCTGCATGCTTTTCTTCTTCTTTTTTTTTTTTTTTTCCTTCATCTTGTTAGTTTGCATTATGCTCCCTAATTTTTTTCTGATTTGAAACATTGCTGAGAAATTCCAGGTATATTAAATTAGATATATTTTCAGAATAAACATGGCTTTGTTCTTTTTTTCTCCTTGGTGATAGATATAGACATTAGGGGACTTTTCCTCTCTGGATTTGGCAATGGTTTCTGGAAAAGGGAGTGGACAGAACAGCAAGTGTATTTACAGCCTTACATTTAACCCCAAGCAGAGCTCTGTTGTCTCTGGGCATATTAAATAGGATTATCTGCTTTAATAATGGCATAAGATGAATTGTATTTTATAGTTCCTTGAGAAAGCACCATAGGTTTTGGCACTGTAACCATGAAGCTACTAAAATATAGTGATTTCTGTATTAATTGTAATATACAGGCAAAGCAGCTTCATGGAGCCACAATAGACCAAAGAATCAGTATGTGCCATCTGTTATCATGCATATGGTATAAATATCTACGGCTTTGTGTTACATGCTTGGAACAAAATATAAATAGTAATTAAGAGAGTTGCTCCACAAGAGTCTTCAACACCGTAGGATATGGACCTGTGCTTTTATGGTAGAACACCTCTTCCAGGAATAGCACAATCATTTGAACCACAGGAGAGCAGTAGAGAGGTGACATTCAGTGGATGCTGACTCCTTGCAAGAGGGAATTCAGAGTCTCCTTGCAAAACAGCAGTTATTTTAAGGAACCATTGCATGTGCAAATTCAATTTCCTACTAAAGGTTGTGGGAAGGCTAGCTCAGTGGTTAAAGTGACGCACACACTTCAGAGATTTGGATTTTTCTCCTCTACAAACTTTTGTGTCCTTGGGCAAGTCAATCAGGGGAAAATTTTCCAACCTGCTTTTACCAATGGTTGCACTGAGCCTTGAGGCAAGAGCCAAATAGGGGTTTGGGTGCCTAAGATTATCTTAGATACTTTCATTCCACTCAAATTCAAAGTTCCTGAACCCAGAAATTCCTTTTGGGAAATTCATTCTGCAGAAATTAAGGTTTTGAGTACTAATCTTTCTAGATACTTTTAGTCTTCTCTGAATGCTCAGGTGTTCAGCAGAGGATTCGTTTGCTTATCCCATGACTAACTGATGTGTAGGTTTAGAAACTTGCCAGCCCTCTGTCCATCAAGCCAGTAGCCCAGTTCAAGAAATATTCCATCCAGATTGAGTTCATCCCAGAGTATGGTGACAGCCACCATATTTTGGTTTCTTCAAGTGGCCTTGGAGAAGTTGTTTTTTGTGCATAGGAAATGGATGCTCATATAAGTTGTGAGAGAACCAGATGCTTTTCATGTCCCTTATCAAGGTGATTCAGATGCCTTAAGGCCTGGATTTTCTGCTCCAAAAATCAGATCAGAAAGAGCATGGCCCACTAATTGCCAAGGAAACCTTGCTATCTGCAGCCTGTCCATAAATCCACTGGAGTATTGAGGCACTGACATTACCATTGGGTAAAGAAAGGCCCATAAGATAAAAGAGCAAGTACCATATCTCAGCAACAAAATCCATGAGACGATATATTAAAATGGGAAGCAGCTGGCTGCCCGAAATGTGAAAAGCAAGAGCAGAGGACAGCTATGCAAAACCTTGAGAATGAAAACATGTGAAGCCAATCACAGAGGAAAGATGAAAGGACAAAAAGATTAGGCAGTTTATTTTATTTTTAGATTGAAGTATCTATTATGATAAAACAATGTTACCTGAGTGTGAAGTTGGGGAGTTTTTATGTGCTTTTTTTAGGATGTTGCTTTTAATAACATAAAAGAAGGAATTTCAGTTGATTTGCTAGGATTTTCTCAATTGTACATACCCTAATCTGAACACCAGGGCAAAATTAATGCCATGAAGTAAGTTTCCCACCATTTAAGTTTTAAAATTATGATTGACATTCCTCAAAACAGGTCTAGCAGGCAACAAGGGGAGACATTTAGAAAAGTGCATTTGTGGCTCTGGCCCATTTAAGCTGGACGGGGAGAAAAAGCTGCTTCTTATAAGGTGGTCTAAGTTGGAGCTGTCAGGGAGAGATATGAGTTTGACCCAAGAGAGTTTGCTAATCCCCACATGAAATGAAGGGATTTCCTCACTGTGCAGCAAAGAAATCAAGATTTGTTTGCATGAGAGAGAGACAGGGAGGAAAATCCCCAAATGGAAGTGTAACTTTCCTCCATAAATGGCCATGTCAATTCTAAAGAGGAGGGCTGAGTCCCAGTACCCACTTCAAGGACTCTTCCTTTCTTTTCTTCCAGTCACTGATGAATGTCATATAGGGAAAGTGTCCCTTGCAAAGAAATGACAACTATCATCACAGCCTACTGGCCCTGAAAAGGAGCTCAGTTTTTCAAAAAATAGGGATCTTGCCTTCTGTAGAGGATTGAAACTGTTGATGCCAAAGACACACAAATGCCACCCCTCAGTCCTGAGTCAGTCACTGTATCCAGAGCTCTCATTTCTGACTGTCTCTTGCCATCTCCCTACTCAGCAGGAATGGTTTTAGAGAACTTGGTCTTTATGGTGAACACAGTTCTCCTCATGTACCACAGGGCGAAGTTTGGCTCTTATAGTGAGCAGAGGAGGTCTTAAATTCTGGGGAAAGAAGTCTCTCTTGGCTGTGGCAGGTTTAGGCTGTGCTTCATTTGTAAATCTTTGCAACCCTCTTATTTGCAAGTGAAATGGGTATTTGCCTAAGTGAGAAATACAAGGAATCCTAGAAATCTATGCAATCATGTTTTCCTCTGTATTTCCAGCATTACCTCCTGAACCCTGTCATGGACCACCACCTATGACTAGTGTGGAGCAATGCCAGTTCAGTATTTTCTAACAATCTCCTGCTTTCCTGGGCCCTGCTGCAGAGATCGTGCCTCAATTAATGTTGTAGCTGATTAACTCTTGTTCCACTCTGAGTGCTATTCTTGCACGGCCATGGTAATCTCTAAATCACAGTCCTCAATGTGCACTCAACAATGGAAGAGCATTACCTGCAATTTCCCAAGCATTTCATTTCCTCAGAAGATTTATTTGTAAACAAATATGAGCTTTATTGTTGCTTGTTGCAGACACACAGTAAATTAGTTTTTCCATGCTGAAGTGCAACAACATAAAATTCTCACTTGAGGAAAGCACTAACTGGCATTATGGCATCACTTTGTTAATTATATTGGCACGTACACTGCTGTTCTTAAATTAGTCCTGTTCACCAGAAACACTTTGTACCTAATGATTTCCTGGACTTCTTGTATATTAATTCATGCTTAATCTAATTTAAATCGTTGTCAAAGTGACAAATGCAAGGAAGACACAGACAGCATTTAAAGCAAGAGGACTCCTGAGTCAGTGAAACATGGTCATAGGAACTATAACAGAGGGATCACTGGGGCAGATTAGTTTGAATATGTTGAGTTTGGCTTTGGTATGTTTAACAGTTTTCTGACTCTTTCTTATCAGTCTGACCTGTCGTTTTTTACAGACTGTATATTCCACGTTGTTCACTTCTCTGCACAATTTTCAATCATTTCATTTTTGGTTGTTGCCTGTCAGTGGTGTCTGATAAAATTATGATCTTGGAAGACTATGACGATGAAGTTTAGTTAGCTTATTGTTTATGACAGGGAAGGCCATCACTAATCCATGACATAAATTATATGTTCTCCAGTCCTTGACTTCCTTTGATCCTGCAGCATTCTTAGTGGAAAATTGCTTGACCAACGTAACTGTCTTCCTAGATTTCTTTCATACTTTTTGCAACAACTGCCCTGTTATAGCATGTCAAATGTCTTGCAAAATCAGTTTATGTCATTTTATTGCCTCACGTTCAACAGATCTTTCCAAAAGTGCAATAAATCTAATGGGTGTCTGCTGTGGTTGTTACCACATATCAGTCTTCTCTGCTCCTCAACTATGAAAAAGGCATGAAAGTATATGGAAGGATCTCTGGCTCTCTTGAAATTTGAATTCAGCACTTGAGTTCCTCCCTTCCAAAGATATCAGACTACTGCTTAAATCAGCAGTCTTCCACTTATAAGGATTGAGGTCTAAATACTAAATACTTAGTCCTTATAGGTACTAAGTGGACAGGAAAAGTTTCCAGATTTGTCTCCTGAGAAGAAGCATCTTGACAAATTAGTTTCTATCCAGTAAGAAGAAGTATTTCCTAGCTTTGAAAAGAACAAATCTAGTTGGAATTAGCTAAGATCTCCTGAAAGACACATGTGTAGGTACTTTCAAACGAAAGTGAACATCTGCAACAAGGAAGAAAGCAAAGAAGAAAAGCAAAAAACAGGTGTGTATTTTCAATCCTGCACCTCTCCACTGTTCATATGTGTTACATTAGCACTACCAGGAGACTTGCTGTAGTAATGGCAACCTCTCCATCTGAACAGGAGTGTGGGTTGTTTTGATTTTTAAAATTTGTGCAGAGAAGTAAACACCAAATACAAAGCTGGAGTGAAAGCACACAAATAATAACCACAATGACCATTTATATTTAAAATGTGCAATTACTCATTTCTTTGAATCTCATTTCATTTTGAATCTTTGAAAACTCATTTCTAGGAATCCATTATCTCAGATGACACCACAGCCCCTAGGTTACACAGACTTGCTCTTACCTGCTAAAGCTTCCAAGCCCAGTTAATCTTTGCTGGAAAACTACAAATTTTGTTCAGCACCATGCAGAAGGGTAGGCAATGTGTTCTACTTCAGTGTAGTTCAGGACCTAGAATACCCTTGTAGAAGACGGAGAAGTTTTAAACCATGCCAAGAGACTTCATTACCCTACTTAAAATTACATACAGAATTCAGTTTCCAGTCCATGTCCTCAGCAGAGATACTATGGGGAGGAATCTCCAAGTATGTGATATTACTATAGAAATGGTCCTTCTTTCTATGCAGAGTGCAAATATGTAGTTACTTTTAATACATTAATTTTATGTTCACAGCTCCTACTTTGTGTTATGTCTTTTTTTTATATTATTTTTTATTTTTTTCCCTACCATCATTATGGTTTTTTTCCTACAACTTTCTAGGAGCTTTAAACTATTTTTAAATTGCTGTCTATTTTATTTTAACTGCAATCTCCTATCCCTTTTATAGTCTACATTTTTCCCTGCTGTATTTCCCTTTGGTTTTTCTTTAGCTCTAATTTCATTTTCCCTGGGTTCATTATTGGTATGCTAGCACTGTGAATATTGTTTTCCCACATGTAGCTCTTTTGTTTGCTGTAGCTCCGAATTGTTATTTACACTTTGAAATGGAGGTTTGGATGCCTTCATCTAGCTGGTGGCTCCATCTCATAGATATTCTGTAGATATACCAAACAGTAGTCCATCTCAGTGCTGATTTTCTTTTAAACTGTAAATCTGTTTAGGAAGATGTTGTGCATACACACAAAGGGCAGAAGCTGAGTTCCCAACAAAGCTGATTATAGCACTTGCTTCACCCTCTGTGGAGCACCCTTCACCTTTGCTCTTTAGCTTGAGCAGTGATAGTGATCATTTCCAGCATAAGGATTTTCCCTGGGATTATGACCACATGGATATTTCAACCCTTTCTTGAACTCTAAAAAATGGTTTACACTTGGGTCTCCAAGTTTAAAAACAAAAATTGAACCCAATACATGAGATTTCACCCTCTAGGAAAGTGGGGGCAGCAGGGAAGACCAGAGATGTGCCACTTGAGGTAATGCTAAGAGAGCAAAGATTTAAGATTTAAGCGGGAGTTTCTCCTTTTCTGGCTGCACTTATGTGGAAAACAACCAGGCAAGTAACCTTTGCTGTGCTGGAAGTGTTTCTAATATTTTTGTGTTATTATTGTTATTTTATTTTTTCTTTTTCCTAATGAACTGTGAATAAAACTGCTTGTATGTGCTCTGGAGCAATGCTGCAAACTCAAAATTCTGCTGTATAACTTCTTCCAGGGAAATTTAGGGAAGCCATTGGGTCAATGGGCAATGTTAATTTTCCCAGACAATGAGTTAATCTCCTCCCTTCTACCTCCTGTTCTTGAGCTAATTGTGGAAATGGCTCTTTTTCTTTCCTAGTTTCCTCACAATAACTATCCTTAGAGTACAGATAAAGACTAAGCATGCTTAAAATAGTAATTTCACAGCAGTTAAACCCATGTTCAGCAGCAAAACTGAGGTAGTTTTCTCTTTCTTTTAAAAGGTTGTGTGTTTTATTGGTTTATAGTTAATAGGCAGTACCTTTAAAAATCTGTCATGTGGACTCCTCAGCAGCTTGATACAAAGGTAGGAGTGAGGAGAGAGGAGAAGAGGAATAGAGGAGGAAGAGAGAGATTATTAATAACAGAAGTTCTTGTGCCATGTAAATAGATCCAATATGCAAAATCTGGATATAAAGCTTATCTTTTTGCTTAAGGGTGGAGTACAAATCTCACAAAAGTGTAGACATAATCTTGCTTGTGGGGTTGGAAGGCAAAGAAAAATTCAGGAGTGCCAAATAAAGTGGATTCAGATTTTAAATAAATAAATAAATGAAAATCTCTGGAAGCAATTCCTGTAACTTGTTTCCTAAAGAACTTCAGCAGGTGCCTTCTGTTGCTACAACCTCCTTCTCTTTACATTGAACTCTCCCTACCTTTGTCTACAACATTTGTCTTGTTCGTTAAAGAACTTTTACCTTTAGTCAAAATTGTCTGGGAAAGAATAAGGGTTTTTTTTTGTATTTAAGACTATTTAGTTCCTCTAATCTCAAGAGATTTTTGGACTCTTGCTTTGAGGAAAGGAAGACAGGGATCAGAGTCAAGCTTGTTCTTTTCCTTTACAAACTGCAGATGAAAAAAGAAAAAATCCTCAGAAAGTAGAGGAAAAGTCCAATGAAAGGAAATTCATCAAAGTGGTAGTCCAGACTGTCAGAATCATCAGTCTAGCGTATTGCTCACATTTTACATGCAAACACAGGCTTTTGCAGGGGGAAATCTGGAAAATCTTTAGATTTTATTTGACGTGACAAGACAAGAGTCAATGGGCACAAACTGAAATATGAGAAATTTTATTTAAACACATTTGAAAACATTTTTACTGTGAGGGTGGTTAAACACTAGTATTGGGGTCTCTGTCTGGGAGATATTCAAACACAAGCAGACATGGCCCTGAGCAACCCATTCTGGATGACCCTGTTCTGAGCAGGTGGTTGGACAAGATGATCTCCAGAGGTACCTGCCAACCTCATTAATTTTGTGGGTCTGTCAACACCCCAGAAACATTAAAAGTGGGCATAAAGGAAGATGCAATATAATGTGAAAGTTTGTGACCTGATTTCATTAATTTCCATTTTTCTCATTGAACTAAGCTGCTCAGTTTGAACGCTCATTTATTATGAAATTTTGAATACAGTGAAAACTTCAAACTCTTTCTGCTACAGATAGTCTGGAAGCTGCGACTGTCCTTGATTTTTTGTGTGTATATTAAGAGAAGACATATAAATGTAAAATTAGGTTTCCAAACATTATTCCAAGGTCAAATATCGGGGAAACTGGAGGCCAGGTGGGATCACCATAGTACTGGGATTTACTTGAAATGACATCTGATTTCCATTAATAGCTTATCAATGACAACAAAACTGATTTTTTCTGACATTGTTCCTATGTGAAGAGATGAGGAACTTTGTCTTGCACTGCATCAGGGTAGAGGGTGTTGAGACCCTGGTCTATAATATATTCCCATGTGATTTTTGAGCCAAGGCTGTGCTATGTGGGCTGCATGGCCATAGTGATGATCTTAGTAATACAAACCACCAGTGGTAAGAAGAAATGAGTTTGCAATGTCTGCTGAGGCTGAGGTCACTGGACCTCTCTGTGGTCCTTGTATGTACACAACCCAGACTCAATTTTCTAAGGATGTCACAGAACCCCAAAGGACCTCTACTCTCCTCTACTCTCTGTAGAGTACTCTCCTCTACTCTCTGTTCCTCCACTCTCCAATGGATAGGGTATGTACTTTGAATATCATGGTCTCGAAGATTAGGGCATATAGGTTGAAAGATCAGGAAACTGGGCAAGTTTTGGATTCTGGTATTTGCACTCATGTTAATATCATGCAGTTACTAGTCATATTTTGCCATGAAGATGTAAGTTTACATCACAAAATGTCCATCTACAGCTTGCACAGTTTAGGCTTATTCTTACAGTGTTATTAAAACCTATGCAGAAAGTTCAGTCATTTCTCTGGAACAAAGTGAGTCCTGAATATTACAGAAAGAAAGCAAAGTCATAACATGACAGAAACTCTGCAAGTATCAGTATGGGGAAGGAATTGTCAGCAATAAAGGCATCTGAAGATGACTCAGGAATTATCTTCAGGTACTATGTTCTTCCATCAGTGCATTTTGCATTGCTGGCAAGATTCACTTTTTTTTATCTTAAAGCAACAAAAAAAACGAATGCCATGTGTGGGAGGCACCACTCTGCAGTCTGGACAGGTCTGTCATGCAAGGAGCGATTTCTGCATGTTCTTGTCCAAAGTCTGCTTGAAATGGTACAGAGGTTTTGCATTTACATATGCCAGCATATACCCCTCACCTTTTGTGCAGTTATGCTTTGCCACAGACCTGGCAATAAGTCAGTGACAGAAATTGGATAAGAAATTAGAATTCTGTTTCATTCTCCGCGTAACTCCTTAAATCACTACAAGAGATCTCTAGCTGTAGAAAGCTTTTTTTTTTTTTTTCTTTTCTGAGAATTGTACTCCCTAATGAGTCTTCATAGCTAGAGTAAAAGGTTTTTATTATTATTATTATTATTATTTAAAGATTAATCTTTTTGATTCATTTGTATAGGGGCGTCCTGAAGCTAGTATATATGAGGATGAAATTTAATTATCAGCGACAGAAATCTAAAATTATTTTTATTATAGCCAGCTATCCATGTGTAATGAAAGATGAAGACTTCTCCTACCATAAGAAATCTCCCCTTACCACCCCCCAGTCATAGCAAATCCCCAGCCACCCTCATTTTTACAATGTTTCCTTGAGGTTACAAGGGATATCATTAAAACTCCATTTCATACAAAGCAGATGTTAAAATCACCTTTATGACTGCTTCTCATTTTCAGAATGTCTAGAGATCTGTCGTGGTTACTGTGAAAACAAAATAGCACTTGTATTTTTATTCATATCACAGGTTATCCTCCACCTTCTGTACCCTCTCAGAATTCATGAATATGAATCTCAGTGTTACAAGTATAATGGAGTCCCAGCTTGCTTTATTCCAAATACCATAATGCGTACACATTTCTAAAGATTCTCAGCTATGCGTGAGTATATCTTATAGAAGGGAAAAAATAAACTTAATTTGATACTAAACTGCCAACTTAACACAACTCTAGAGAATTTCTAGCCAATATCCGGTCATTTGTATGCCTCCTGACAATATTTTTTTGTACACTGGAAAGTCATTTGCTAAACGTTCTTCGATGATTTTGAAAAAAAAAACTGTTAGCAACACATACTCAAGCTCTGAGTGCTTCTTTTAAAGATGTGTTTTTCAATGGGCTTGTGTTGTAATGCATAGCTTTCAGGAGTTTCATCAGTATCCACAGTTGACACGCAGATATCAGATGGATAGTTATAGAGTGGCAGAACTTGCTGTCTGAGAAAATGCAGAAACTCAGGAGGGAAAAAAAAAAAAAAAAAGCCATTTAAAAGAAAACGGTGAAGATATATGTTTCTATCTAAATATTTTAGGACACTTAGGCTGCAAATCTATAGGATATTCAGTGAACAAGTCTTTCCTAGACTTGTATGAGAGTAGGATAGACTCCAAGACAAAAGAACAGAAATACATGAGAAAAGAGAGCAGTGCTGCCAACATACATACCTTTTACACTTTTTCCTGGCTTAAGTCTTCTCCTGACTTCCCAGTTTCCCATGAGCAGGATTTATGATCCAGAGTGAAAGGGTGGAGGCACAAGACTTATACATGAATTAAGTGAAAATACCTACATTTATCTACAAGTTTTTACAGCCCTTGGTGCTTGCTTGGGAATATTTTCAAATGCTTAAGTGATTTAGGAGCAGATTTGTCTCGATATATTGACTGATATGCAAACTGCTTTTTTTTTTTTTTGTCCCCTCAGTCCTGTGTCAGAAATGTCATCTCAGATCAGAGAATCTCACTGAAAACAACATTTTGTCTAATTCTCCCAACATGTTTTCCATAACCAATTGCTTAAAATTTGTCAGATGACAGGTTGTCTTTTGTGTGTCTTTTTCTCATAAAAAAATCAAATATTTCTGCTGATTTTTTTTTCATTTCACCAGAAGATGAAACAATCAAGTTAAAGTGCGTATGACACTGCCTTTTCCTTTTAAACTCAGGTTAATAAAATCTTAAACATGAAGACAGGAATCCCCCCATTACTATACCATGGCTTAATTATCTGACTTTAAAATACATTTGACTGCTTCTTTTGATTTACTGGTGCTGCCTAATAATTAGCTCTTATTCTTTCCCTTCACTGACTTTGTTTGATAAGGCTTTTATAGAGTCTTGGCGTGCATAATTTAGTAAGTCCCACTTGTAATGCAGCACAGCTCTCTCTCTTTCTGCTCTGTCCCAGGCTTGGAGCAGAACAGAAGTCTAATTGGCACTGTTTACAAACCATTGCACTTGGGAAGAGCTGTGTGTCTATTTGATAAGTAAAGATGTGAGAGATGAGAAGATTATGACTAATTCATGCTTTGTGCCATCTATGAGTTAAAAAAAATAAAAATTAAAAAAAATAAAGAAGAAGAAAAAAAGACAGGAGAATAGAAGAAAGAAGAAGAAAGTTGGTGCATTTGGAAGGTTTATAAATTGCATTGCAAATAAAGCAGTGGGAGTTTTTAGAAAAGAAGGGCTGGGAATAGCTGATGGTTTACAAGGTGGTTAGGATCAATCAAAAACTGCCACACTGATGGGTGGAAAGGTTAAAAAATATAATTTTAAAAAGTGTTTTTAGGAAGCAGAAGTCTGGTTTTAATTGTTAATGATAATTTCTATGCCAGTTCAGAGCCTGGCCACATGAGGTGAATGAAAATTGGATCTATGTCCCAGAAAACTTGTGTTATTTTTAACAATAATAATAATAATAATAATAATTTTACTTAATTTAGATGTCTTGTAGAATAGACAGTTCTTAAGTCCCAGGTGGCTGGACCCTGGGAGGGGGACCCTTTGGGGACAGTATTGTTCTGTGCTTCCACAAATTTTCCTGAACCAATTGTTGCTGGCTACCTTTGAGCTACACAGAGCTTCATTCAGACTGAGCAGGGCTCTCCTTAGCTCTTTGTGTACCTGATTCAGGCTCACAAAATGAAAAGAAAAGAGATCTGGGAGGGATGGGGGATGGAATAAAAGTTTGCCTGAAATGAAATTCTGAACAAAGGGAGATTCTCCATTCAGCATGGCTGAATGGTTCTTCACATAGATTTGCCTGAGCATGCAATCGCTACCACTTAAGCGTAGCACAAAAGATATAGGGAAACTTATAGCCAGATATATGAAAATATGAGGGAGCAGGGAGTGTTACTATTTTTTCTTTATATCCTATTTGTCTGGCACATCCTGAGAACTAATTACCTGTCCCTTCTCTAATGTCAACTGGATGACAACAGCCAACTATTCAGAAGTTGGGTTACATCACCTATGGCTCCTATTTACACTAGTAATAAATTATGCAAGTATTTCTGTGGTGAGGACTTTTAGATTTGTGGAACAATTGTTTTTATAAGCCTTCCTTAGCTTGAAAGTACTACTAGACAATTTACAGAGATACAAGTGCATGGCTAGAGCTTATAGATTGAGGCAGGACTGTGTGCAGGACTTAGAGACTAGTACGCCACAGTAGCATCAAGAGCTGTTCTGGGATATTATCCAGCAGTACTTGTTGGATTCTGTCTGCCCTCAAGCAAAAGCATAATAGTCTCTGGTAAATTTATTCCTTCTTGAATGTAGAGGAAGCAATGTTGCTTTCCACAAAGATGGTTCTGCAAACTACATGCCATAAATCTTCATGTGCCCAAGAACCTGCCTCTGTAGCCAGAGCTAAAAGAAGGAAAACTCCAGACCATGATGTTCCTGCTGGTGGTCCCTTGATGTTGTCCTACCATGGATAGCCATGTAGCTCATGCAGCATGATGCAGCATTGCTCTGTCACCAGAAAATTCAGTAGTTCGAAGACTACATGTCAGCCTTCTTAGCTCAGTAACTAGATTAAAACTCATGTGTTGAAGTGTAAGTACTGAAAGCTCATATATGCGGAAGGGACCTGCCTCTCCACCTCCTGAGCACCTTCTATCACCCTGCGGCATCCCAGCTTCCACAGGGAGCGAAGGCTACTGCAGAGAAAGCTGCAGACAGGTAGCTAGTAAAAAAGAATATAGCATAAAAACAACTACACTGGATCAGAACAAAGGTCTACTTAGACCATTTCCTATGTCTTAGAGTGGCCAAGAGTGTTTTCCTAGGAAAAGATACAATGACAGAACCAGAATTTGGTAATATGCATCTAGAATAGTATTTCAGCCTGTAGTGACTTGCCGTGAAGGACCTTTCTAATCTAGAGGTGCCATCACGGACTCTAATATCCTTCAGCACCTTTCCACCATGCGATGGAAAAAATGTGATTTTAAGTGATCTTTAATAACATCTTGCTGTATTATAGAAGCATACTTGTTGAAATGGTGATATTAAAACTGTCTCAAACTGTTACCCTTTTTTTTTCTTTTCTTTTTTTTTTTTTTTTCACCTAATGATCTGATAGAAAAAGTACTTTATCTACTGCTTCAGAGTTTTGGGATCCATCTGATAGTTCAGACTGAAAGATCATAATCCACAATCATTGGAAAAGCCTGTATAATCGTATTTGGAACTAAATTTTCCTTCTTCAGTCCTAGTTGTTTGTAAATAAACCTTCATGAAGTACCAAATCTTTTGGATAACAAGAAGCACTAAATCCTTTGCACAACAAAGTTTTTTGAGTTTAAGGAGTCTGTATCTTCACCATGGGAGTTGGAAAAACTCTTCTCTTGGGAATTAATTGCTGGTCCTGGCTGCACCTTAAATGTCTTGGGACAAAATGTAGGCTTGAACCATTCATCCATGCCACGGTGCTTCTACCTAATGCATTTGTGAAGAGTAGTTGTCCTGCTGCTTGAATATAGTTTATAGATTGTTAAGAATTTCTAGTATATAGTGTCACATTAACTCCAGAGTTCCTTTTTTTTTTTTTTTTTTTTCCCACTAATTTCCAACATGGCCTGAGACTTTAATTTAGAATTATCATCAGGTATATCCAGAGAGGAAGGACAAAGGGAGTGAGGGATGAAAGAAGCGGAGCCATCAACTACTGTAAGACCCGCACAAGTTTACCTAGTCAGAAAATATTACTGCACCTGCCCTTCTGGTATGTTTTATTAGAACTTCTTTCCTGCAATAAATCCTGCTCTCAACATTCTTAATCAGAACAAAATATTAGGAAGAGTCAGAACTCCCTTTGGAAAAATGGAAATTCAATTCTGAGAAACAGGCCAGTTTGCCAGAATAGGCAGCGAGACCCAAAGCAGGACCTTGGAGGGCAGCATAAACCTGGTCTATATTTCTTTTACTGTCAGTGATTACAGCTGAAATCTGAGAATGAGAATGGTGAAAGTGAGATACCTTGCAAGAAAAATGGTATAAAAAAAGTCTGTAATTTCAAGGCAAATAGTATATATATATTATCATTTTTTGCATAACATGAACAATATTGTCATTAATTATTCCACTCTTTAACGTACCTAGAAGAAGAGTCTTCATCAGTAGATGTGCAGCCCACTGGAAAAGACTTAAAGTATGGGCTGTGGATTCCTGAGTAGCATGAAGGCTGCAAGGGGGTGCACTTGTGGATTATGTCTAAAAAAAATCTTGAAAAGTGACAAAAGAAGCACACCAGCCTACAACCGGCTTACATTTACTCTTCAGAGGACTGTATTGCCAGTTGAAAGCTTTTAGGGGGTCTGTAAATTTAAATATAAAATAGGAAAAAAAATGGTCTACAGAGAACATAATTATTTTGAACTATAAGATCCTGTATGACAGACAACTGAAAAACAAACAAAAAAAACCAACAAACATTTCCTGATCTCCTAAAGAGATCAGAGATCATTCTTGAGTTTGTACTATGAGCAAAGAGGGACAAAATAAGCTCCTTAATTTATTTCTCTAACTTTTCTTTACTTTGAGCACCAGTTTAAGATAACTTACAGGTCTGGTCTTTGTTGATTCTTATTTTGATTTCTCCAGAGCTCCTCGGATTAAGAAAACTGACTTGCAGGAAACTCTCACCTCACTCATAGCAGAAGCCCTGAGATCAGCTATTGAAGATAAATGTGAAATGAGCAACTTCACAGTCCTGCAGACAACAGCTCCTGACCTGTAGTGCTGCTGGATGGAAAACATCTGGCAAATTTGGAAGTGCAGGACAGAATTAGGAAGATAACAGCATGAAAAGGCTGGAGGAGGTGAAGGAGGGAACAAGGTTGATGAGGAGGAAGGTGTACAGTCTGGATGAGGTAGGGAGGCAGAGGACAGAGACATAGGAAAATGTGTTTGTGAGATGAAGGCTCACAAAGGAGTTTCGTAAAGGGAAGGAGGAGCAGTGTACTCAGTGATGGCAAGACACGAAATATCAAGCTTGAACTGAAGGAAATAATGTTATTCTAGAGTTTTTCTGAATAAAGGCAGTACAAATAACAATCACACAAAAACTAATGAACCCGAAAGTTGCGCATCCCCATTGTCACATTTAGTATGCCATTGTGGGAAGGCAAACACAAACTGCTTTCTCAAAGGCTTCCCTGAAGAACTCTAGGGTGTATTAATGCAACCAAAGAGAAAAATGTCAACCCACCATGCATTTGTCAGCAATAATGGTGAGAGGCATTGCTCACTGTGTACTAGTCATGTGCTCAGAGTTATCCCCATAAACATGTCCCAGTGGACATCCCTACCATCAGACTGGTCTTTTTGAAGAAGATTGCAGTTTCAATTGACAGTGCATTGGGAATTGATGGGAGCCAACTTTGCCCATGGCCAAACAACACTGTACTGCCAGTGGTGCAATAAGAAGGCTGATTTATGTAGCTACATGCTCTTTTATCAGAGGTTATTGGGAAAAACTACTTTGCTAGATGAAAGTAACAGTTTAAAATGTTTTTGTCCATTATTATTATCAAAATGTATTTAATTAAGGGACATACAAAACCAGATAAAGTGGCAGATAAATACCTATTCATTGGCTGAGAGGAAATCTGTTAAAAAGAAGAATCTGCTTGATACAGCTAAACTTGCCGCAATTATATTATAACCACAGTAAATACAAGACCAATGGATTATTTGCTTAACATTGAATGACTTATGTAACATGTCAGCAAAACACCCAGGAGAATAAAACACACCAGAAGCTGCTCTCTAATTAATCTTTTCAGATGGAGTAATGATCTCTAATGTGCAATAGATCTCATTAATTAACTTTCAGATTTTAATAAACTCTTTGTGTAATTCACCTGCCATAATGTATTATCACAGATGTCGGCTAAACAGTTTTTTTTTTCCCTATTTGTGGAGAAAAAGGAGGAAAACATGAGGGCATGAGTGTTTTCTGTTTCCTCTTCTCTAGTATCTCTTCTGGTAATAGGTAACATTCGGAAGTAGCTAAATGAAGTAGTGTTGTGGTTTAACCCAGCAGGCAGCTAAGCACCACACAGCCATTCATTGTGTGGGATGAGGGAGAGAATCAGAAAAATGTAAAGGGGTTGAGATAAAGAACATTTAATAGGACACAGAAGGAAGGGGAAAAAATAATAATAAAGAATAAACAAAGCAAGTGATGAATAAAAAAATTGCTCACCACCCACCAACTGATGCCCAGACTGTTCCCAAGCATCAGCAGCCCTCCTGGCCAGCTCCCCAAGTTTTATAGTTCAGCACAATGCTATATGGTATGGGATATGCCTTTGGCCAGTCTGGGTCAATTTTACTTTTCTCCCAAATCCAAAACATAGCACCATACCAGCCACTATGAAGAAAATTAATTCTATCCCAGCCAAAACCAGGACAAGCAGGAACATATCAAAACATCCAATATGTTTGTTTGCCTAATTCTAATGAACTCAAGGGGAGGTAGATGTCTGATTATCTTCAAATGTGCATCAGAGATATTTGTTACACTTTTAAAATGCACTCTTTAAATGTGTTTAAAAGATGTAAAACAAAAACTGCTATCTTCAATAAGAAACAGAAAAACTGTGGAAGTCAGAACCATTTTCTTGTTTCACGGGTCTGCTATTCCCACCACCAGAAGAAATTTACTCTAACAAGGAACCAAGAGCAAACCTCATTACAGAATCTAATGTATTTGTATGGTGTCTTGGTACCTTCGCTATAAGTCTCTCCCAGACTGAAATAGATTATCTACTCCTTCATAGGGAAGACTGGTAGAGTCAGTCTTCCATCACAGTATAAGTTGCAGAAAACACAACATCTTCACTTAAGAAGTCAAAGTGATAGTTCCCTCAGATTGTTTCCTCCCTCCCAGCTCTCCTTTAAGATTGGAGACCGAAACATAATTTTCCTTAATGGCCTGTAGGAGAACACCTGAATTTAATTCCTGTTGCCACCACTAAGTGTCTGTGTTATTCTTGTTTCTCCCAGTCCTTGTCCAGTCTTCACATATCTCCAACTTTCACCACCACTTTCTATACTCACCTCTCCAAACAGAAGCTTCTTTGGAACAAGAACATTTTTTTGCTTGGCTTATTCAAGACCTAGCATAGCTCTGTTTCTATTTCATCTGGGTATTTAAGTACTAGAGGAAGATGAATGGCTTACACTGACATTTCGTTTTTCAAATTTTCTAGAAGATCTATTGCTTTTTCTCCCCCCAGTATTTCCCAGCATTTCTAAGGCATACTGATGGATATTTTTAAGAAAACCTCAATGGAGAGATATTCTGTTTATAGTCAGGTGCTTATGAAGATGAATATGCTGTAAACAATGACTATGCTTGATAGTGATCGTGCCCTGATCTAACATTTATTGATGCATGAAATTAGAGACATGTGCTAAGCTGAACTAATTGCTATAACTACCACTGCAGACAACAGAGACCCATTAATTAACTAAAAAATAACAACAAAAAATGCTCTAATTTGTTTCAGGGAGATTACATATTGTCAGTTTCCCCTTACATCACAACCCCAATATATATGAATCCACAATATTTTTTCCTAAGTAGGAAAACCTTTTTTTTTTTTTCCCCAAACATGAATACTTTCAGGAATGTATAACATGGAAGAAGTCTAATGAAGACATGACAGGCCATGCACAAGGTCACTTATTTTGGGTTTAATTGCTCAAGCGTACACATCAGAGAAGTAGAATCTACCGTCTGTATGGAGAACTGGAATCCTTCTCTTTCCTGGTATTTTATACTGGTTTATTCTGTCTATTTTCAGGCAAGTTACTTCACCTCAAATAAAAGCATTGGTGAGATTAAAGTGTTGTTGACTTTAGATTAGACTCTTCCTGGTTCTTCGGAGTATGCTTCCTAAATAATAACATTTTGAAAAAAGAAAAATAAAAAAGATTATTATTAATAATATTTTCCCTTTCCTCTTCTGTAATGAATTTGATTTAGATGCACTATCTGAAGAGGAAGCAGCAGGAGGTGAACGACTAATTAATGTATTTCAGTCACAAGAGATAAAGGAAGCAGAAAAGCTCAGGTAATCTTTGAAACAACATCCAGCCAAGCCTGCTTCAGAGTAAAGTGTGGCTGAAGAGAGTTGATTAGAGGTAGACAGAGATGGTGAAATAATGGTGAATTCAGTCATTACACAGAAAATACATAGCTACAGAGGTCTTTATCTGTTCATCCTGTCCTCAGTTATTTGAAAATGACACATGGAGTTGGACAGGACCTACTTGCTAGTTATGCAATAAGATATTTTAAGCAAGTGCTACACTTTCTTTATTCCTCCCCACACACTTCTCACATTATTGATGGTGTTTGTTTTCCTTTTGTGTGTGTTGTTGTTTTGTTTTTCTTCTTTTTCTTTCTTTACATTTGTTCCTCTCCATATTTAATCTGTGAAGGAGTTAAATAATGCCCCAAAGAGACTCATTTTCACCAAACATTTCCCTTCTGAGACTGAGCCCCTCCTTGGATGTCCCATGAATGTCTCTTTGAATAGGCTGAGATGTCTGTGTCATAATATTAAAAGAGACAATTTGCCTAGCAGCAAATGACAGACATTTCTGTTAAAAGAGGAGAAAAATAAAAGACCAAAAGCCCATTTGTCTCTATTAAAACCCTATGGGTGACTTAGATACTATGCCTCATTCGCAGTGTTACCACCCCAAGTGGGTTCCAGGGAGCGAAGGCCACAGCTGTGCCAAATCCTGGGACACACTGTGTGCATACAGTGATACACATACTTGGACACAGTCAGAGACCTCATTCACATCCACCGAGCACATCTGAAGACCCAAGGCACCTTTGCTATTTGTGCCTCCCTCTGCCTGCGGTTTACTGCTCCTGTGCCAAAATCCATAGGATCAAGCATAGCCTCCACCATAGTTTCTCTGATTCACCATACAGCGTCTTCCATCAGATCCCCCTTCACCAGCATTTTAATTTTCCTGTCAAAGTGAATGGCATTCAGTAGTGATTATTTCCTCATCTGTCTTCCCCTTATTTCTCAGGGGAATAAAAAATCACACCCAGGACTTCTTGCTGGTGAACAGTATGAAAACACTTTTTTTCTTCATATCTCAGGTAATTCTTGTTTGGAGCAGCTTTACAGTGGGTTCTCATAGCCCACCAAAATATAAGGATAAAAATAAGGCTACTACTTTGCGCTCTGCAATTAAAACCACAGTAACAATTTACTTACATATAACAGAATTAACTGAGTTGAACCTCTGTGATGACTCATATATATTAAAGAAAATGTCCCATTTTCAGTCACAGGATCTCCTGGCCATGACACAACATAAATTGATCTGTTGTTTGTAACTAGGACATTCATAGCCAAGTAAGTATTTGACCAAAAGTTGTCCAAACACAAATTTCTCCACTATCAAGTCCCTATAACTTCAGTGTATTGTCTTGATCCAAGAATGTGATAGGTGACCTATCATGTCCATTATCTCTTGGTGCTGAAGCCTGCAGTTTGTGAGACCATTAAATTGTGATTCATTGCTGGAAGGGATAGGTGTCCATGGATGGACACACCAGTTTCCCATTTCCCAAAAACAGTCTCAGCTGGATTAAAATCTCAGATGGATTAAAGCAGCATGATGGTGGAAGACGCAACCTTGGGCATGTTGCAAGAACATCCAGAATCCCATAATTTCTTTTCTGCTGGTGCTCACCTGTGTCTGTTGATCGCTGTATATCCTAGCTGAGCATTAACCACAGGTGGCTTCAGTTTTGTACAAACTTAATCAGGCATTCAGGAAGGTGTGTCCCATTCTAAATAACCAGATAAATGGTCTGGTTTTGTATTCCTATTGTTTCTTTTTATTGGTTATGATTGACTCAAATGTTACCAGTATTGTAATCAAAGACTGTAAGAGACTGAATAAAGCTCTGACTCAAAGGAAAGAAAATTACCATTTAATCCTTTTACATAATCCTAGAGGATAAAAGAAGAAAGAAATGTTAAACACTGGTGAAACAAGTGTGTGGAAAAACCTACTCCTCCTTATTTATCAGCCCCCCACCACCTTTAGGTGCTGCAAAAGTCTCAAAACAAAAGATTAATTTCACAGTTTCTCTTCTACAACATGAAAATGCTTGAGGACAGGCTGAGGTCTATGCATTCTTTCTTTCCTGCTGATGACATGAAAGGAAACACAGCTTCCATCAGGTGGTTTCTGCCATTCTTCCCACCAAACCAAATTAAACTATTCGGGTTTAGGAAACTTAAGAAACATGGGACACTGAAGAGAAAAACAGTTTGAAATGTATAGGTAAATAAAGATTTTCACCTAGAACTCTGCACACAGATGTGCAGAGCCTCTGAAAATCTGGAATTTCACATCCTGATCAACTTAATTTCAAATGTCAGTGCTTTTCAGATGGCCGATTACATCTCTGTCTTAACTTTCCCTCTCTTCTCCTGTTGTACTGGTGACACAAAAAAATGTGTTGGGTGAAAACAAATCTTCTCTGATTTCCACAAGATCTTCCAAATTTCTTCTTCTCCAGGGAATGAAGCACCACAAATTGGCTTATGCTGTTTAATGTATGAATTCCTATAAGGGAAATTTGTGGTATTGGGGTATTCTAGCTAGGGAATGTGATCTTAGCAGATCTTTTCTAAACGTGGGACCACCTGCTGGATCACAAATCAGATTGGCCAGCTACCTGTGTAGGGTCATGCAGGGCAATAAGAAACGAAGCTGTAAGTCAGTTAGTGACCTAGATGAGAAGGACTGCAAGGCAGGTGGAAGCCTTGGGAATCTCATCCTCAGAGCAAGAAGTGCATTTCCTGTGTTCACTACAAAGCAGGATTTCCAACCAGCAATATCCATTTCTTTATCACTCACAGCCAACCCCTGGTTTTACAGCACTGCAGATCTAGAATTCCCCTGCTGATCTCCACTAGTTGATTGGTTTCCATTGATTTTCTACTGACAACAGTGCAATACCCAATGGTAGGAGAGCTGTTGGTATTGCACTACTGTGACCCTACCAGATGTAATTTCTGATTCAACCCAACATGTCCACTTTACAAGGGGAGTGGAGATCACAGTTTCCCTGAAATCTAATTGTCCAGGTTTGATGCTGATTTGCTGGGTTTTAATTTAAAAAAAAAAAAAAAAAAAGTTCTTTCAGATCATTGGGAACACTAACTTTTAATGTGGTTTCCTGACACTCATTACTTGCTACATCATCATCACTCTATTTATATACAAATGAAGGAAACTTGTTTGATGTGGCCTAAAATAGCCAAGTACGGATTTCTGGCTTCTAAAGGGACCTTATATGTTTTTCAATCATTCCCTGTAGTTTTCTAACATGCTATATTATGTTGAAAGCTCATAATAAGGCCGGAATAACTCCTTTGATGACTATTCCACAACCTTACTTGACAATTACTTCTAATCCCAGAATGATTGTTTAGTTCTGATATTTCTTTTAATGTTGCATTTAAGCCTTTATTGGTGAAGTCTCTCTACTTCTGCACAGCATACTTTTTTCTGTTTTTGGTGAGTACTTGACTATAAGCAGTGCTGGGTCTTTCTATACCAATTCTTTAAGCAATCCTTTTCTTCTGAACAGAAGTTGCTCAACCTCTCTGTAACTATCAGAAATCTGTATCTGAAATTTTCATCTTTATTTCACTACTGTCCTCTCAGCTGTCTTTTAAAGAACCACCCTTTCCATATTGGGATGTCTTCAGTATTTGTAATCTAACTATATATTGCTGTATAGATTATTATATTTTCTAATAAGTAGTCCCTTTTAAGTACCCACATGACTTTTATGGATGTTTAAAGAAGACAGAGGAAGACTGCTTTTGTTTTTCAGTTGTTGGTGTGTGTGCTGAAAGACCTGTTTAATCAGATATACAGAATTCAAGCTGTTTATCTAAAAAGAGGACAATCAAGAGGTGAATCTATTGTGGCCTAAACATCTCCACAGGGAGAAATACCTAAAGTGATCTCTAATTTAGTGGAAAAAAGACATAATAAACAGAGCCCAGTAGAAAAAAAAGAAAAAAAAAAAAAGAACAAACACCATATAAATTCAATTAGAAACAGGATAGAGATTATTATATAGTAATTCTATACACTAATATATGAAAAGAATTAACAGAGACTGAAAGTACCGATGGTCATGGTGAATGCTCTATTGTCCTAAGCTTTGCAGGTCACATACAGATGTGATTTCTGGAAAGTGTGTTTCACAAACACACATTTTGGATTTGTCACAAGAGAAACAGAACAAGCATGCTAGGTTTGTATTCTTCAGGAAGCCAAAGAAGATGTTTTAGCAGTCCTTTCAGGCCTCAAAACTTGCAAAACTATTGAACCAACAAGACAATACTGTTGCTATGGATATTAGGAGAGAAACTGCAATGCAATGTGATGACAACAGCAGGATGGGAACTTAGTTGTGAGACAGATAGCTTGATATATGAAGGTTTATGGCAAATCTACTCCATATGTGACACTTACACAAACAACCTGTCTTCTCTAACAGAAATACATAGAAACAGGCACTCTGGGGGAAAAAAAATCCCACAAAAGCATATGGGCTATCCTGTTCCCGGATCTCACTCTGGATACAGACTGCCAGAAAGAAGAAAATATGAAGGACAGATTTTGATTATATTGCTTACATTCTGGAGGAAAACTCTTGAACGCTGTAGATTAGAGAGAGTACAATAAATCAGTCAGAGGCATGATCAGAGTACTTGGGACCACGCTGAAGGTGAAGAATGAACCATGTAGCAGAATATGCACATTTTTTAGATGTATTCTTTTAGCTTTTCCTCAGGTGGTGGGGGAAAATGCAAAAAGAGAAAAAGTACCTGGGAAGGAATTTTGCATGGACTGGGGAGAAGATTTAAAGAATGTGAAAAGGACAGTTTGATGTTTTAAAAGCCATGAACTCCCCCATCCTTCTGGCATTAGTGGAAATAAGTGGGAAAAGTTGCACCTCTGTTTTTTACATTCATTCTAGAGGTAAAATCTTGAAGTGAAGTAAACTGACTTTGACCAGAGGAAATTAATGAATATAAATTCAGGAGATTATGACAAGGCAGAGAAAGCTGAGGTTTTGTAACTGAGACTAGGGCTGTACGGGGAGGTCAGTGGGATGAACATGGGCATCTCTGGAAAAGTTTTGTTTGTTGGGTTGGAAGAGACCTTAAAGATCATCCAATTCCAACCCCCCTGCCATGGCAGGGACACCTTCCACTAGACCAGGTTGCTCAAAACCCCATCCAACCTGTCCTTGAACACTTCTAGGGTTGGGGCATCTGCAGCTTCTCTGAGAGAAATTCATTCTGAATTTTAATCCTGTCCTTCTAAATGTTTTAATTACCTTTTCTTTTTTACTACCTGAAGTGTTCCTCCTATACCATCTTCTGCATTCCTCATGAAAATACTGAATATATAAAAGCCAGCAACAGTTCCTACTTAGTTCTTCAACTAAATTCCTCAAGATCATTATAGCCAGCTGCACAGACATGTTATAGTAGCTACAAAGAAAATGCATATTCCCCATTTTTAAAATTCAGTAGTGTTCTGGGGATAAAGGGGTGTGTTCCTGGCTCCCTACCTAGTCAGTTAGACATATTTTGTTAAAAAGAATGAGGAGAAGGGGAAGATGAGAGTTTTGTGCTGAAGATTCTTTATAGTGCAGTGCACTGAGATTTCAATAAAAAGTCTGTTTCAGGTGGCAGATAATTGAAAGAGTGTTGCAGGTTTGTATGTTGAATCTCTAAAAATGCCCTTTTCATTCAAGGTTAAGGAAGAATCTAGGTCAATCAAGAGCATCTCAATATTTAGGATGCAGTGTTTTGCCATAAAATGCAAAGAGGTTACATGTCTTTGCTTATGATCTTAGACTATGAAATAAAAGGAGAAGAAGTAGCCATGCTTACCCTGATGAATCAAAACAGTCCAGAGAAATAGGGTTTTATTCTATATATTGAGGACTCCTTCAGTTCCACACACAACATATACATGTAATGACAGATCTAATTTACATATGCAATTATTGTGGTGTAAGCAAAGGAAAGCATTGCTCACAGAAATGACTTGTTGCAGTTCTAACTTGCTTTGCACAGTTATTTCCCTAAATTGTAAAGGGAATGGCAGTCATTATACACTAAACTCTCACAGGCCATAGTGAACACATTTTTTCCTGAATAACTGCTGTAGATAGCACTGAAAAATTGGTCTTGGAGTGCCTGCAGCAATGGATACATTCATCATAAAAGCAATGCCAAAATGCTATATTTAAACTTATCTAAGACTCTGAGAAAGTGGGAGTCTTATTAATGCAATTGTATTTGCAAACACAATCTAGTTACAGAAGAACAGGAGGAATATAGATTACCCATCCCCAAGGAGAGAATAATTTTCTCCAGAGGCTAATGAAGAAATGATCTACATTCAGGAGATTATTTTTCTGAGTTAGTTATACCCTAAAAAATTAAGATTAGTATTTAATACAGTACTAATTGAGAGGGAAAACACTTTTTAACATATCAGGCATGTGTAATATGTTTTTCTAAGGAGTCACATTATAATAAAGACTTAATTAATGTCTATTTGTTTGCAGAGGTAGTCATTTAGTGTAATCCATACATCATGGTAAACCATCTGCTATTCACAGGGACATTATTTAAATTTCTATTATGATTCCTTTTAAATAGAGAATTATCAAATAATTTGTTATCAGATGCTAAAAATGATTTATTTCCCTTTATTTACTTGGCACCTGTTTAAGGTCTGGTAATCTCTACTTCTTGCAGATTTTGGATATGACTGATTTAAAGGCTAAAGGAATAAGAAATTAATTATTTCAGTTTCTCCTAATATACAAATTATAACTCTCTATATATTATATATCAATACAGGTACAGCTGCAATTTGGAGTTGCAACAAAAATCTTTACACACCATCCTGCCTAGAGTTGTTCAGAGCCTCATACTAACTACTGAGGGTCCCCATGCTCTAGAGGTAAATTTAGACTCCTAAAATCATATCAGAAGAAGGCAGCAAGTAAAACTGGAAGCTACCTAAGCTACACCATCAAAAATATGTCACAACTGTAGGAACTAAATATCTCAGTCTCCTTTAGCCCTTGTTCGTATCTAGTAGAATATGACAAATCATTTTCTTCTACCAGGTAAATGGCATAGCTATGCAGACATTTCTATGGGGATAATATCAACGATTTTCATTAAAAAAAAATGTGTTACAAAAAGCATTTCTAACCATGGGATCTACTTGGCCTGGCTGTGCAGCATGAGATTTGGCTCAGCATTGAAACAATATAAATCCAAAGTAAGAATTAACAACAGGGAGCATAGGACACAAGAAACAAGCTTGTACTATGCAGAGGCAGACACAATGCCCAGGGTCTTATTTCAACTTCTGATGTTTTTTATTCACTTTTTACTGGAACAGGTTATTGCATGATGCAAGATGTATAGCTAACTGAGTGCAGATAAGAGCATGAACTGTTTAAAATATCCATCTGCCTACACAGATATGTATCTATTTTTCTGTGTGCACACACCCACTTTCTTCAGAATAAACTGGAGAGGCAGTTATTTTGTGATATGGAAGATTTCCTTGTGTTACACACACATAAATGAAAAGGTCTTGGAAGTTTTGAACAAAGACTTCCAAACTTAGCCACATACAATTAACACTTTTCGAATAGCAAGCTTAGAATCATTCATGGGTTATTTATTTCTTTTAATATATACATACAAATATATAAACAGTAAGCAATAATAAAATATGAACTCTCCCAGGCAGAGAATTGCATGCATCATTGTGAAAATGCTAGACTGTGTGGAATAATGAGAATGGAGAAGTCCTCAGTGACTCCGGATTTGTTACAATCTCACTCATCTGTAGCATGTGCTTGAATTTTCCTCCTGGCTTACTTTGTCTTTTACAGCTTGGATTGTGCTCACTTCATCCAAAACAAAGACTATCCCCCCAGGCAAAGACTTTGCTCAGAGGCAGCAATGTAAACTGTGGCAGTTTGTTCTTCTGTAACTGTCCTAGATAGAGACAAACATTCCTTCCTCCTTGTTTCAGTTTAATCCTACAGTGAAAAGGAGTCACATTCCTGATTTCTATTTAATTCACGAGTTCTCTGGAAAGGGTGGGTTAAAAAATGAGGTTTAAAGCCTTTGAGGGCAACAAAAAAGTTCCTAATGCAACATTTTTTATTTTTTATTTTTTATTTTTCTATGTAACTTCTACGTAAATCAGCATGATTTTCTCCCTCTGTGTTACAGGATCTTTACAAGATATCTTTTAGAAGAACCTAAACTTCAAGCTTCCTATCATCATAGCTGATTGAACTTCAATCTGGTACTAAGCTGCATCTGCGTTAATGAGACAATGGGCTGGAGGTTATAAAGCCTATTGGGGTTCTGGGTTTATCCGTTTGAGTATTACTCCATGAGAATCTTGTTTAACAGCTTTTCTGTTGGAGCTTGGTTATATCTTAGTGGCCTGGAACATTGAAAAAGCCAGCTTGGACTTTTTTTTTTTTTTTTCTTTTTTCAAATGTCTGTGAACTTATCTTGTATTGTCTTTTCAATATTGTCATTTTAGATGATAACTGAATGTTCCTTTCTGCTCTTTGGTTTTCAGTCCAAAATATGTCAAGATTTTAAAGCAAAAGCTGCAAGAAAAATAATAGTAACAGTACATTTTTAGTATTGCCCAGCTCTGAATCAAAATATATTTCCCTGTGGAGGTGGGAGATTACCCCTTTTGATGAAAATCCACATGATTTGGGAGGAATCTGGGACTGACAGGTTAAAAGTCAAGGGAAGAAGCTGCTGTAAAGGAGACCATTTTTGAAGAGATGAACTCTTCAAAAATGTTTAAAACCCTTCCGGAGCAGACGTGTCAATTGTAAATTAAATCCAGACATGGAGACACTTGCTCCAGCCCGTTATTTTCCATGTATTTTCTCCATCTGATCAGATTCCCCAATTTAATGTCCAGAAAACTCAGTGTGCTGAGCCCTCACTGATGCCTCACCTTGGGCTAGAAAACCATTTATCTCAGGCTGCCATGTCCTGAGAGCAAAACTGAGGAAGGTATGGAATGCTGCTATGGGAAAAGAGGGTGTAAAGACTACTCGATGTTGAGCATCTCAAGCATGCAGCCACCAAGCTCCAGCCCCTCTCACCCACCTTCCCCAACACCTCTTTCCCCAACAGATATGTCACAAGCAGTGAGCCCAGCAGCCACACTGTTGGCACATTGGGGAAAACTGAGTTCAGAAAGGGCAAAATACTCACAGGTGGAGAAGGAGCCAAAAAAAGAGGGAGAAACAGCAGAAGGAAGGAGGTGAGGAGCAGGTGCTCCAGGCCTGGAGCAGATATTCCTCTGCAGCCCATCAAGGACCCCAAGCCAGAACAGGGGGATATTTCCTGAAGGAGCTGTGGACATGGAAAGCCCACACTAGAGCACATAAGCTGCACACTGGATCATGTTAAGCTGACCATAACACTCATCCCTGTCTCCATGCACAGCTCAGGGAACAGAGAAACCAGGAATGAAGGGGTGAAGTTAAGCCTAGGATAGAATAGGGAGCAAAGGCATTGTTTTAATTTGTCTTTATTTCTCACTGTCCAAATCTTTTTGAACTAGCAATAAATTAAATTATTTTTCACAAGTCCGTCTTGCCCATGATGGTAATTGTTAAGTGGTTTCCCTATCCTTATCCATGGTCTTTTTCATCCTGTTTTCTCCCCTGACATATTGAGAAAGTAGAGTAAGTGAGCAGCTGGGGCGCAGCTGGCCAAGGTGAACCTATCACACCAGCACAGCACCTCAGCCTTTAATACATTCAAAATTCCCAAATTACAGATGTTGGCCCTGGGCTACTTTACCTGCTGCTGAGTATAAGAAATGTAAGGAATTGGGAGAAATTGCAGAAAAAGAAACTGAAGCCCAAGGAAAGCAAAAGGACAACTTCCAGTTGACCTAAGGATAAATCTAGAAGTGATCTTTCTATCTACACTTGAAATAAATGCTCCATATATTACTGTCAGGGTTCTGAGAATGATTAATCAGTCCTTAATGCTTTGATAGTGTGGCTGATGTATTTAATCATTAAAGCAGAATAACAAAGTGCAATCAATATTGTAATGTTTTTTTTTAGCCCTCTAGGTATGAGCTGCGAGCTGGTTTGGGAGGGAGAATAGGGTGTTCTGCTTCAATGCATTGTTTGCTGTGTTTCTGAACAACATTATTTTTTTCCTATATAAGGTATATGCCAAAATCAAACTCACAGATCCTCTCAAATTAATTCTGTGAAGAAAAATATTTTGATCAATAATTACTTTTTGCTTTATTGGTTGTTCATGGGATACTGTTACTTCTTCAATATATCTGTTTTCTCTCATAAATATACTTCTCAATGTTCTCCGGAGGAACTGAGATGAAGAATTTAATGTTTACAAGAAGATACAGCAGCCTTTAAATCACTGATTTTATTATTAGGAAAATAAAATGAAATCTCTTCTTTCTCTTTACAGGATTATACTGCTGCACCATAAATTTCACACAAATGATGATTCCCCTCCTCCTCCTTCTTCTCTCCCACCCCCCCCCAAAAAAAAAAAAAAAAAACAAAAAAAAAAAAAAAAGAAAGAAAGAAAGTCAAAGAGCTCCTGGTTCTGAATTTCTCTTTTCTATAACCCTTTTCAGTGACCCCACTTTGTAGAGTGTAGCTGTGTTTTTGTCCTGCTAAGAGCTTGGTCTATGTATGTGGCCCAAATAATATTCACCACAAATGACCATTTCTTTATGTTATTAGAGATGTGCTTTTAAAGGTATTTGGTGGCCAAATCTTGGCAAAGCCCAGTACACCATTGTTGCCTAGTGCTGCATTTGGCCCAAAAAACAAACCATCAGAGATTCATACACTCTCCTGCTCCTCCAGCTAGAAGCAGGATGTACAACATGCCTAGCTTGCTGACCAGCCCACATCCCTGATGGTCAGATGTAGCAATCCTGAAAACCAGGTTTGGTTTCTTGACCATCATTTAACCACCCCCCACCTGAGACAGCAGCAATTAATTCCACATACTGCTTACAGACAGATAGAAACAAAGAGGTAATCAAGATAAATATACTTCCATGGAGGTAAATCTTTTATAAAGATGTTGTAAAGATAGCCAAGATCGTCATAGAATTAATGATACTTCCAGTGCAGAAGTATTGAGGAAAGCAGGGAATAAATTTCATTAGTTGCTTCAGCACCCACCATCCCAAACTGGAATATTAGGTGCAGTTCATTTTGGTCAGAGAACAAGGTCCTGGAAACACAGTGGTGACTGAAAAGATAAAAAGTGTTATCAGTTCAAAAAGCTTCCCAATCAATTTCAGAATGAAAATTGTTATTGTTATGTTTGTCTGCTCAGCAAAGAACCGTTCAACAAATCATGGAATAAGGCACTTTATTAAGTCCTAAATAAAACAGCGGCCTGAAAAAAATTATGCCTAATTGGTCTTTCATCTTCTAATGAGATGTTAAAATAGTTATGTGAATAAAGGAATTATAATATCAGATTCCATTTATTTTTTTTCCTGTGTGGATTCTCTGGTGTCCATTCAGATGATTGAGCTCACAGCACACTGAGGACCATAATGTGGGTCTTGCATCGACTTCCACAATCCATTCTCATTGATATTTCTTGTCTTTATGAGCTGTATCTTTCTGTTGAATTTAGTTGAAATTGGTAAGCAGTGTAAAATGTTAGCATGGGCTGACGGACAACACAATTGCATATATATATACTTTCTTTAGAAAGAAGGTGGAAAAATATTTCCTTGCAGATACACTTGGCTCAGTCTCCCTGGAAATGTTCAAGGGCAGATTTGATGGGGCTTTGAGCAACCTGGTCTGGTAGGAGGTGTCCATGGCAGGGGATGTGGAATTAGATGATCTTTAAGGTCCCTTTCAGTGCAAACCATTCTATGATTCCATGATTTTTTCAGCAAAGAGCATTCTTGAAGCCAGTGAGCCTGATCTCATTCACAGCACAGGCCAACAACTATATCCCAGTGAATTAGGAACTAAAGCATATGTAACAGTTTGTGTTTGCAGCACCATGGAGGACAGAGATAGAAATACTCAAAATACCACAGTCCTGTTGATTTAAGTTCTAGAAGACTGTGCTTTTACCTCCGGTGATTTGGAGGACTGTTATCTGCATACAGAATTATTCCATTACTATATTTAAAAAACAAACAAACAAACAAACAAACAAAAAAAACACGTATATGTTTGAGCTTTACTCCAAAAATCATAGAATCATAGAATTATTTAAGGTTGGAAAAGACCTCTAAGATCATCAAATCCAGCCATTAACCCAGCAGGGCCAATGTGTTAAGAAAACCATGTCCCTAAGGACCACATCTACATGTCTTTTGAATATCTCCAGGGACAGTGACTGAACTACTTCCCTTGGGCAGCCTGTTCCAGTGTTACACAATCCTTTCAGTGAAGAAATTTTTCTTAACATCAAACCTACCTCCACTCTCCTCCCCCCCACACCCAGTGCAACTTGAGGCCATTTCCTCTTGTCCTATTGCTTGTCGCTTGTTGACTCCCACCTTGCTACAACCTCCTTTGAGGTAGTTGTAGAGCGCAATATGCCTTACTATCTCTGTCTGTGCATTCCACAGGGATTTTTTTTTTTTACCACTCCTTTAATTCATGTGTCACTAAATGGAAATAACTACTGTTTCATGTGGTGGGCAGCAATTAAAACACTATCACAGAATCACAGAATCATTAAGGTTGGAAAAGACCTCCAAGATCATCCGATCCAACCATCACCCTACCATCAATGTCACCCACTAAACCATGTTCCTAAGCACCATGTCCAACTTTTCCTTGAACACCCCCAGGGACCGTGACGCCACCACCTTCCTGGGCAACCCGTTCCAATGCCTGACTGCTCTTTCTGAGTTAAATGGCAAGTCTAACTAAATTTGTTTAATAGTTTCCTTGCATTAAATGCAAAGGGAGCTCACTTTGATAGGGTGGGGGTGTCTCCTTTTGAAATAAAAAAATAAAATAAACAAGCTGACTTTTTTGCTCTTTTTCATATTATTAGCTGATACTGCCACATTAAGGCAGAGAACTCAAAACCTGAAAGAAAGAGGAAGCTTCTTCTGTCTCCTCTATTTATGAGCTCTTGCATTACAGAAAGAAGTAATACTGTTGATAAAACTGAACTGAAAATATGACTTGTTCCACTGAACACCTGCAGTAGCTAATATTGGGAGCTATAAACAGAAGTCTAACTACAAAGCCACTGAAATATTGAGTTCACTGCTTACTCACTTGGAAGGTAGAGCAGAGTTCTATTTTATTTTGTCTTATTAACACCTTCATGTGGAGATCTGAGCTGCAGCATTTCAGAAATATTTTAACAAAAGGCAAAGAGAAACAGCTCATCTTCACAAAATTATTTCAATATATGGGAGAAGGAAAGATGTGCTATTGGAGGTCAATGTGTCTACATTTATTTTAGACACATCATATGACCTATTGGACAGAAGGAGGTAATCACTGCCTACTTTGCTTCAATCTGCTTTAGAAATATAAAGAGCAATATGCAGATAATTAAAAAAATAAACATATGTATAAATGTATCTTACTAGATGTTCAATGACGGTTCCAGAAAGGTCACACATTACTAATCAGTCTGTGCTGTCAAGAAGATGAAAATAGAGTATAAAAAAAAAAAAAAAAAAGAAAAAAGAAAATTTGTAGATAGATATAGAAAGATATATCTGTAAACAAATGGAAGAAACAAAGAGTTATAGCAATTAATATAATTCAGAAGCTAGAAAACATGGAAAAATTATAAGGGAAAAAAAAGTACATGGGGAAGCATTTGATTAGAATATGTGTAGGTTAGACGTAAGCCATTCTTCTAACATTCTTCATACCTTGGAAACCAATACAAATTTAAGCAATGTTAATAAATATTTTATGAACAAAAAATGATAGAATTGACTAAAAATAAACAGAGACAGGGATATTTGGAAAATAACTGATTAATGTAGTTACAGCAAGTAAAAATGAAAAATGACTCTCCACTCTACTGCAGCTGAGATGCTTTGTAGACAGTGACAGATCCTAACACCTTTCAATAGAAAGTTTTAAGAGAGGCATCTGAGAAGTCTGTGATAAGTTACTGTTTATTTTCAATAAACCCTAAGGGGACATTCTGACCAGCATTTTTTACTGAGGATGGTCTATGGGACCTAAGAGGATGCTTAGCCACTCTGTCATCATGTGCTTTAATAAAAGATTAGTGCTTACATATTGCCATGCATAGACAAACCACACCATGCTCATGAAATTCTGACAAGAAAATATTTTGAAGGTGGACAGTACTGGGGTACTTCATGATCTGGAGATCTCTGAAACACAAATCCTGATCATGGCATGTAGATCTTCTCAACCCAGTATCTGCTAGAAGAGGAACACCGTGGGAAGCAATCAATCAAGTAGATTTCTGGAAGGTTGTAGGTATGATAGCTTGTAGGTAAGATGCCTTGAAGAACAAAGGGAGGCATGGTGACTCTTCAAGGACAATCTCATTAAAGCACAGGAAAATCCCAAAGAGCAAGAAAATGAACAGAAATGATCGAAGACCATCTTGGCTCTACATGGAAGAACTAGGTGAGGATGGTCTAGAAATATAGCATACAGTTCTGGGCTCCACAATACAAAAATGATGTTAAGGTATTTGAAAGCATCTAGAGGAGAGCAGCAAAGCTTGTAACAGGGCTGGAAGGCATGTCCTATGAGAAGAGTCTGATGACACTTTTTCTGTCTAATCTGGAGAAAAAGGAGGCTCAAAGGTGACCTCATTGCTCTCTACAACTTCCTTAGGAGGGAAAGTGGAGAGGGAGACATTGGTCCCTGGGCTCCTTCATAACCGTGGGAATGGCACAAAGCTGACCTGGACATTAAGAGAAATATATTTACTGTGAAGATGGTCAAACACTGGAGTAGGCTTCATAAGTGGTTGATGCCCCATGTCTGTCAGTGTTTAAGAAGCCGTCAGACAACATTTTAACTTTTGGTTAGCCCTGAAGCGGTCAGACAGTCGGACTAAATGATCTTTGGAGGTCCCTTCCAACTGAAATATTCTATTCTATTCCATTCCATTCCATTCTATTCTATTCTATTCTATTCTCATCATCTAAGAATATAGAGATGGAATTAGGAAGGCCAAAACAAGTGACTTTGACAGGCTGTACTGATAGGCTGCCAGAAATCTTGTGAAGCTCAAAAAAGACTTATTGCATAACCCTGTGGTTATGTTTCTTGCATAACCAACAGCACAGGCTCGAGGCTGATGGGTTAGCTATCAGTTCTGCAGAAAAAGACCTGGAGGAAGCAGGTTAAAAGAGTAATTACTCCATTCTAATTGGTCATATATGGAGTAGTCTGTTTAGTTTTGGTCCTCCCTAGAAGAAGAAAGACATGGAGAAGGTGAAGTAAATTCAATAGTTGTCATTAAAATGGGTAAAGGTCTGAAGGATGTGAGATATGGAGAGCAGACAAAGAAGTTGTGTTTCTTTAGCATGGAGTAGAGAAGGCTCAAGGGGGATTTCATAATTCTCTTCAACAGCCCGTTTGGGGTAATGAGAAAGACAGAGCCAAATTCTTTCCAGAGGTCCACAGTGAAAGGATAAAAGGCAACACGCATACTGTGCAGCAAGAAATATTCATATCGGGTATAAAGATAAAAAGAAGGTGTGAAGCACTACAAGAGGTTTCCCTGAGGTGCTGTGCATCCTCCATTCTTGGATGGAAAACCATGAAAGCTTAATCTAGTTCTGAAGTCAAACCTGCTTTGTGGGGGGTTTTGGGCCAGACACTTCCGGAGATTCCTTGCGGAGTGAATTACCCTACTACTCTCTGATGTGTTTGGCTTGTTTTTATTCTGCCCTATTGGTCCACCTATTTCCAAACTTGAAGACAGATTACTCAAGGAGAGGGAGCACTGACCTGAATCAGTGCAGATGTCATTAGATGGAGCAAAACTGAATTGATTAGTGTTGGTTTAAAAACTGATAGTTGCTCAGTGATCTAAGTGAACATGTTACTATCATTTGATCTAGGATTTTTCAACAAAGTCTAACGCTTTGTTAGACTTTGGGGAAAAGTTGCCCAATTCTTTGAAGGAATTTTAATACATCACAGGAGTTAAATTCAGACTCAGATATATTTCTTGTTCTCTTGTGCAAGCTGAATTTCTTGTGCCTTGGTTCCCCTCTAGTAAAAGGGCTTAGCAGTATTTCTGTAAAACCTATTATTCTGTGAGGATGAAATTAAGAAATGATGCAAGATAATGGTAAGCAAATGCTTATACATACAAAAGAAATTCTGATAAGCAACACATGATCGTTGCCAGACACGTTAGATGTCATCCTCTGTCACAGACTTTCTCTTAAGATATAGATATACTAACTTTTATCTGGCCTGCACTGTGCTTTGAAATCTGCAGATTACTGGAAAAACACAGATATTTAAGGGCTAGATAGCATTTGTACTTAAAAAGGAGACAGTTTAGGAACAACTCACAGGACTAGAGCTAGTCTGCAACCATTTAAATGAAAAAGTGCGAGAGAAATAATAAAGACAGCATTTGATGAATGTACAAACTTCAGTCCAGATCTGTCAGAGCTTCATATGTTGTCATCATAATGCAAATATAATGGATGTGATCTGGAATGCCATCCATCTTCTTTTTGTTGCATGCTGAATTTAAAGCAAGGGTTTCTGTGTTTTATTTATTTAGTTAGTTATTGTGCTTATTCATTTCTCATAATTTTGTTAGCAAGGATTTAAATGGTGCAGAAGGTGCAGAAGAAAAGCCTTTGAAACCAGGAATTAGGAGTCATCCCCGAGAAAAAATGAGAACAAATTGAAAATGTTAGCTAGAGAAGTTGTCTTTGATTAACCAAGAAAGTCCAGAGGAGGAGAGAGGTCCAGGAAGGGTGAGGTGATCTTTGAAAGAAAGAGGCAGGAAGAGATGCTTCTCTAAAGTCTTGCTGATAAGAACAAATTAGGGACACAAATTATTCTGTAAACACTGGAGCTAATGAAGGCTGCTTTCTTATGGGTTCATGTGTCAAGACTGACTCCTTTTGGTCTCTGAGAAAAACTGAGTTCTAAGACAAGCTTTTAGCAAACATGGGGATCATGTGTGCATAAATCCATCTTTATATTTCTCTCTATTTTATAAATAAGAAGTATTTGTATTTATATTTAAAATAATAATATAACCACATATAGAAATCCTTATATTTGTTATGTCTTAGAAGGTGTGCACTCACCTTACGATTTTTCCTTCTGTAGGGCACTTTTAAATTCTTTCTTCTCCTAGCTACTTATTTTCATGGCTACTTAATTACAGAATTTTAATTATTCATAGAATCATAGAATATCCTGAGTTGGAAGGGACCCACGAGGATCATCGAGTCCAACTCCAGAGTTGGACTCTGAGTGTGTCCCATTATACATTCTCATATTCTCATATTCTGAGCGTGTCCAATTATTATTTTTATTTTTATTTATTTTTTGGAATTGACTAATAAATTGAAAGTTATTGGGAGAGACATGCAGACAGATACTCATGATCTTTCAAGTCTTCTTTCCAAAAGATGTGAGAGAATAAAAAAAAAAAAAAAAAAGAAAAAGTAAATATAATAGTCTTTCTAATAGTCTGTTCATAACTCCTTTATTCCTTTATTCCAGTGATACCACCATTCTTTTTATGTGTCTCATTATCACCTATCCAGCTTCAAGTCCTGCTTCTGTAATTGTTATGTGATCAAAAGTTCCCATAGAGACTAATATCCACCATCACTGGTTTATTGATATTCAGTTACATTCATTCTCTGATTCTATGCTATGGTCCATTTAACTTCTTTTTTAATCTGAGAGATATGTCTATGTAATTATTTATTTATTATTATTATTTTCTTTTTTCTTTAACTGATGGAGCAACAGATTAATGTATTTTCTTTCTCCATAACTGACATGATGTTCAAGTTATATACAAGGATAAACCTCTGATAAAGAAAATAAACTTCCAGAATCACACTCTTGCTTGATTAATATGCTAGAAGTCTCATAAGAGGAATGAAGCCCCAGTTATGGGCTTTACATCCCAGATAAAGAGATGGGAACAGTGACCAATTCTGTAGGTCATTTGGGGAGATTCGCTGAGAGATAGCTCAAGCTTCATCTTCTTGTGCTTACTGTCTCTGTAGAAAGTTGATTCCTTACAATGGAGATGAAAATACTGGTCGGTCTGGAAGCAATCAACCCCTCAGGTGTGATTTATTGGCACTCAGGTGGTAATGATGATTTCTTGCAGATGAGAACCAAGTGTCTCAGAGATACAATAATGTCATATACGTTTTAGTCCTTTAAAGTCACAGAGTCACAGAATGGTTGAGGTTGGAAGGGTCTGGAGGTCACCTGGTCCAACCCCCTGCTCAAGCAGGGACACCTACAGCAGGGTGCCCAGGTTCATGTCCAGATCTTTTTGAAGATCTACAAGGAGGAGACTCCACAGCTTCTCTGTGCAACCTCTGCCAGTGCTCGGTCACCTGCATAATAAAGAAGTGTTTCTTGATGTTTAGACAGAACCTGTGTTCCAATTAATGCCCATTGTCTCTTGTCTTGACACTGGGCACCACTAAATGATAAAATTGGTAAGATCCCACCTGAGCCTCCTCCTCTGCAGGCCCAACTCTCATCATATGAGCTGTGCTTCAGTCCCTTCATAATCTTGATGGCCCTACGTTGGACTTTTTCCATGTATGTATGTCCATGTACGTCCATGTCTCCCCTTTACTGGTGGGCCCAGTTACTGTACAGGGCACACTACTCTAGTCATCACCACTGAGTAAAGGGGGTCCAAAAAAGACCACAGGAATGAACAGGCATGCAAATATTTGATTCCACTTTGGCATGCACTGAAGCACACACTTTGTGAGTTATCATGTGTAGCTGATGGGCATTGTCTGTCCGTGAATTGGTAATTTGACAAACAGTTCAGCCTCATGCAGCTGTTTGACCATGTTTGTAATGTATTTGCTCTGTCCTTTGCCACAGAGATATCTCCATGGGTACGGCAACATAATGGCTTTTTGCTGGACATTGTCACCCTTATTCCTAGATCGAGTGTTAACCTATTTGAATTCCTATTAAGTCATTGCCTCTCAGGCATCTTTATTTTCCACAGCAACGGAGATGTCATTTGTCATTTCTCATGACAGGCATGATATTGATATCACTAAGCCTGAGGGGAATAAAAGAATAAACACATGATAAAAGCATGATTTAAGATTAATAGTTGCCTGGTGAAGATCCATGATAAAACAACCTATAAAGGCATTACTTGCCTACAGAGCAGAATTGCTTTAGCAGTAACGGCTGGGTGAAATAGAGCAGAAAGAGGAAGTCTCATTTCAGAGGATACTCATCTCATTTGTAGCCCTACCTTTGCTCCACACGTCTGGTGGGAAGTGGGAATCTATAATGGTGCATTCTGCAGGTAACACAGAGATAGGTCTTTTGTGAGCAGTAGCTAGTCTTCTCCAGGTGCTATACATCCAAGCAGTGGAAAAATATTTATATATATGACTACATATCTATGTATGAAATACTCATATATTTATATAACTGTATTTTGTCATATCCACATTTTGTATTGACATTCTGGGCTTATGTTCATAAACAGAAGCACCAAAATATCACAAATATCTGTCTGCTTCTGCTGTCAGTTGTAGTTCTCAGTGGCAGCTGCAACAGATATTTCTGCTGAAGAAAAATAAAATAAAATTCAAACCTTAGCACTCTAAGCAAAAGAAAATGGCTTCAGCAACCACTAAGTGATTGCACTCAGATGACTGTTTCTGCTAGTAAATAACTGTGATTAACCGTACACCAGCATATCTCAAAATTTTGGGAGTACAAACTTCTTTTGGTTCATCTGTGTCTGTGCAGCATTATTCTCAGCAGCAACTCAGTATATTCAAGGCTCAGGAAAGGAATGAAATATATCTGTCTTTTATAAGTGTTGACACCCATTCACTCCCACAAGGAACTGAGCTGCTGCCAGAAAGTCAAAGAAGAATAAAAATTTGCAGATATATATCACAGCCTACTTTTGCTCCTCTCTTGCTTCTGGTCCCTGGAGAAACTGATGAACTGTTGACTATTGTATCTGATGCTTTAGACTCCCTTTGAAATTTTTGGTCATGACCCAAGGTTTGAAATATATTACCTTGAATAACATTTTGCAATATCAGAGGTGGGATGAAGAGAGTGAGGAAGTGCAGATGACATATTTCCATTTTGAGCTGAGAAATGTCAATACAGGAGTGTCATCATTTCTGTTTCTAAAAAAATGTTCAGCTGAATTTCAACAAGTGGATCACGAGCACCATAAAAATTTGGAACCCATTTGTCTGTTTCCTCTGAGGACACTAAAAAAAAACCTTTGCGGATCAGTTATGGACTAGGCAAGAAGCAAAAGGCTTCACTGCCTTTAGAATTGCTCAATTCTTTCTAAAAATCAGTAACAGATATTCTTTGAGCTGGCATGTCTAGTTTTTATCCTCCTCATTTCCCTGCACCGAGTCCGTCTGATCTCCTTGGGCCAGGTTCTCATCCCATGTAGACTCCAATGCCGTACAGTAAGGAAGTGATTACATTTTACCATGCAGCAAGTCCCATCAATATGTTTGAAATAAAGCAAGAGCTTGCTTACATGATAACAGTTTAGCTAGCACATATATCCATTGACATCCCTAGGGTTAAGGAAGTGCTTAATCATGGTTTCAAACTAGAGTGGGTATGAAAAAAATATTCCTTCTGGTTCTGAAAAGCAAAACTTCCCATAACTTTAATCTACACTGAGCTTTAGAGTTCTGGCAGTTTATTTCTGATATGCCTTAAGATGGTCTGGTTCTGATTTTGTTTCTGCTCTGAGAAATACAAGAGCCGCATAAAATAATCATTTCCATAAATACCAGCTTGGAAAAAAAAAATGGTGCTATCACCTTCTCTAATTTGGCTATTATCACAGAGAATTACGTGCAAATGATACATTTATATGCAGTTCACAAATGGCTCTGCTAATTCCAGCCACTCAATGTGTCCTACATAATGCCCCGTATGGTGTCTGTGGGCGAGGTAGATAAACAGTGAAGCTTCTGCAAATATAGCATTTTGCTAAAAAAATTGCTTTTTCAAGGGGTATGAATTAGCCTGTCTATTCTAGCAAAAGCACAGTAGCAGAAAAACTGAAGATCTCACTTTATTTGAAAAGGATCATAAACACTGGTTTACATCTAATTTAACTGCTACTGGCAGACATATGTTTTTGAATAAAATTATTTTTTATGAGACATCAAAATGCTGTATGGTTAGATACTAGTCGAGGAAATGATATCATTTAAAATATTCTTATAAAATGATATTTAAAACATTAAAAAGAATACTACTACAATTTAAATCATAGTCTTACTAGCACTTAAAAATAAAATAATTTTGTTAGTCTCAATGCTAAACAAGTTTTAAAAAAATGCCTTCTTGAAAGAGAAGCTTTTCTTTGTTTATTTATTTATTTATCTTTTAACTACTGAAGCAATGAACGGGAATTCAGGAAATCTAAGTTCAGTAGTTCAGCTCCATCTTAAATTACTTATTTCTTTTTTATTATTATTTTTTAATTTCTCCTAACGCTGCTTTATTATCTGTGGAATGGGGGTGGTATTATTTCTTTTATTCAACCCTTACTCTTGGGCGGAAAACAAACAAACAAAGAAACAAACAAACAAAAACACTTACTTGGCTGGATTTAGGTATTTTAAGTTTTAGGCATTGTAAGCATTTTTTACTTCTAGTAATGTTTTCCATCAGAAGATTTCATGGTTTCCAAAACAGAAAATTCTTCTGCAGGACTCCTTCAGTGATCCTTTAGTCCTTATTAGGATCAACTGGAATTATTCCTTCGCAATGCCTGCCTCATGTTTTTCAAAAGGTAACAAAAACAAACCAAATCTGAGGAGAAATGTCAAGCAGATGTTCTAATTGGCACTGGAATGAAACCAAGTCAAGGAAGAAAAAAATCTTTTCACAAGAAAAAGGTTTCTTTTCACAAATTTAGTGGTAAAATTAAGAATGCATTTCCATTTTATTCAGTTTTGAAACACAGCAGTAAGTCAACACCTGTCTTCTCTAGGTACTCATTTTTTGGGCATAAATTTAATTTAGGACTCAAAAGATTTGAATTATCGTCCCTGTTTTACTATAAAACTGCTATGAGATATTGCAGTTATTTCAAGAGTGTTGTGAGACGTTGAGTAGTCACAGCATGTCCCACTTTTTGACTTCTCTAGATTATAGTCACATTAGGAGAAAAAAAATAAAAAATAAAAAAAAAATCTACATTTTCTACGTTTTATTCACACAGTGACACATGATAACATCAAACTTTTGTTTTGTTATTTTCTCAAAATATTGTTCCACTTCAAATAATCCCATAAGAAATTTGACTACACAGTTCTTATAATTCAGATGTCTCAGAAGCATAACATATTCATCTTTAATTTGGAATTATCAGGACTCAACAACTCTCTCATGTAACTCACAGGTTACAGACAAGAAACTTGGATACTATTTATATATATACTAATCAGAATTGTGTTATGAAGATGACATATTTCTATGATACAGAACTTTCTTGTATGTATTACAGACCTTTAATTGTATATAGACAGATCTCATAAATTGTCACAAATTCACATACCTATGTGTTTATAATTCAGTTAAGGACTAGAGTATGTTGAAACTACATAGTGGAACTATGTTATCTTTCCTGTAAAAGCAGTGCTTTTACAATGTAATTTAATTTTCATTTCCCAGAACAACCTATTACATGTTCCTAACAGTCATATTTCTGTAGCTCATAGTGTCTCTACTGGACTTGCCAATAAGGAAAGTTAAAAGGAGAAATACTGCAATACCCTTCAAAGGGCAGTGTTCAGTGCCTTAATAAGAGACCTAATTTTAGGTGTCTTACCCTTTTTTTGACTCCTGCTTAGTGTTCAGATCTATTTTAATTCCTGTGTTATTGAGTGTTATTCCTGTGCTGATGTTTCTGATACCCTAACGCATCTCAGACAGCATGACATGCTTGCATGTAGGCAATTATATTATGGGCAATTATATTAAGTGCACTTTGGAATGAGATTATTTTAACCTAACCTGGTTCTGGGTGTTGTACCTATCCATATTTGGCAATAACTAAGTCAACCTCAAAATATGTAATGTAAGAACACACTAAAGGTACACCTACCATGATTTTAATAGTTAAAATTACAGGTTGCCTTTCAATTGCTTGTAGCAAGAGAGCTGCTCTTATACTTTGTGTTTTGCATCTAGGTATCTCATAAGACATAATATGGTGAACTAGACTTCAGCAGTTAACATGGCAATTGTATGCTTCTGGTGAGTAAAGCTAATCTACTATTACTTGTAGCTTATAGAGTCCAATTTTCCTAAAAGATTGTGTCAGGTGTCTCTTGCTTGGCTGTTTCCTGATCAGGGAGTGACAGCACTTTAGTTTGAGATTATTCCTCATTAGGTAGCATCAGGGCTCTTATCCAGCTGCTGCTGGGAAGCATGCAAATAACATCTAAGCAGAAGCCCAGGTCTCAAGTCTTGTGTTTCCATATGGGGTCAGATTTTCTTACTATTAACAGGTGGGAGATCAGAAACAAGCCATTGGGCTAACAGATTTTCTGTGAGGAAATCCTCAGGAAAAAGCTCTAAGGACACTGAGGAGGAGCAAATGTTAAGAGACAGGAAATATTTCACATCCTAAACATCTGCAGACTTCTTATTCTCTTAATGGACAGCTACAAAGTCCAGGCTGCGCTATTTGCAAGACATACAGTTAATGTTTGGATGTTCATTTAAATGTATCCTAAGTACCTAGGGGGACAGAAGTTGTTGAATTGAAGGCAGACGTATTTATTTATTTTTATTTGAAATGTATGTGTTTTATTTTTTTTTTTCTTATTCTTTCAGACATTTATTTTATTTAGCTGCTAAGCAGTACACAGGCAAGCATGCAAGCAGAGTCATATACCCCTGACAGCTGGCTTTTAAGCTGTATTTTGAAGCCATTGAGTTGATCCTCACAGCTTAGTCCTTAAGGACCGGTTTCTCATCCAAATTCACCAGCTGTAATTCAAAGAGACACATGAGGTTAAGGAGGAAAGACTATCTTTGCTGTTACAGAGACAGGAAAATGCCTTTCACTCATTTCACTGGCTAAAAGGCATTTGTTCCCTAATGCTATTTTCATGTCTGGTAAAACATATATTTATCAGAGTTTAAACTAACAAAAGTACAAGAAATCAGCAGGAATCCCATTTAACCTCATTTATTGACACTCTCAACAGAGGTATTAGGCGTATTGAGTGCTAATGAATAATTTAAGATTGCACTAGATATTAAAAGCTTTGAATTGTGGGCAAACAGCCAAATAAACGTCTTTCAGATTCTTTATCTTCTAATAGGAGCCCCAGGACATTTTAGCTAATAAATGACCGTGTCCTCACAGCTCAGCTGTTTATACAGTGGAATGCATCTCTGAAGCTAAAAACAGGCATCCCGGGAAAGAAATGGGCATCCTCTAGCAAAGAAGCAATGCTGTAAGGTATCTGGAAACACGGATGCTTTCAGTTCTGTCCAAACCTGCTGTGTATTTTTGTAAGTGATTGAACCCCTCTGCTCCTGGAGATGATAAAAGGGTAGTGAAAGAATGGCAGTTTGAATGAGCTGGAAGATAACAAGGTTTTAACAATCCACCAGGGACAGAAGAAACACACATTACTACTGTTATCTGGAATCCACAACTGCATCTGTGATTCTGTGATCTTTTTGGAGCTCTCAATAGCTAGCTCCAGGTCAAAAAGATGACCACTCAGCAGAAGTTTATATTCTAGAACTGGCTGTATTGAAGCCATGCTATGGGGCTGAAACTACTCTGTAGATACCGGCAGACATCTAGGCTTTATAGCTGGTCATGAAATATTGCTGCCCAAACAGAGAAATAATATGTCTGGAACCCTATCTGGAAGAATATATCTAGTAAATAGTAATAGTTAAACCACCTCCATTTTTATAGTTTTGTAAGAATAAATCTCTTCGGTTCTTATTTCTATCCTCAAAAACTATATGTAGTCCTGAAGAAAACGGATCAAAAATAGACTCAAGTACCAGAAAAAAAAAGTGAAAAGGAGGAAATAAATAAATAAAAATCTAGTGGTAGCCAAACCTAGGAAGGAAAGATGTGAAATAATGAAAAATATTTTGAAGAGTTCAGTCAGAGTGAAACATTTTCTTGCATATAACCATCACTCATTATTTCAGTCCATTGTTTAAGAGGGATCTTGATAAATTAACATACCTTTTCTAATGGAAAGTGATTTAGCAATGCATCTTTATTTTACAAATCTTATTCCAGTGCTTATTGGCACATCCTCATAAAGCAGAAAAGAGTCTTCAGGTGAGAGGCAAATCAAAAGCAGAGTTCTTTTGATTTTAGGTGTTGGATTTGTTTGGGTAACAGTTCAGCTTGCTGATGACTTCAGGGTCTGTGGTTTATGATATATGTACCTGAAGAATATAACTAACAGTCTATAAAATAGGTCAATGGGATAGAAAGGAAGAAAAAATATAAGCAATTAATTCTTCCAAGCCTTAGATACATTGTAATGTAAATAATGAGAAAAGACAGGTATGTCCTAATGCTGATGTCCATTTGGATAGAGATTACTTTCCTCTGGGTTTGACAGAAAGGTCCAGAAGTCTTTATTGGTTCTATTAAACCCAGAATGGATTATGTTTCTGAGAGTGAAATGTAAAATACTGCCTCTATAAGAGTTTGGGTCCCATGATTCAGTCCTACTCCTGAAAAACTCACAATTAAAATTTTCATTGATTTGAGGATACCATGATTGATCAAAGAAAAGCTTTTGGTTTTGTTTTTGGTTCCATTTTTTTCCCCCATATTTGATGTTGCTTAGACATTTTGATTGTTTTTCAGTCAATTAAAAGCATACTGTAAGAATGAATGTCTGCATGTGCTCGTTCTCCCAATTGTGCTTGCACTGGAGTCTCACAGAAGCAATAGCTTTCAGACAGGCACTTACATTAAGTACCATGTTGACATTAAAGGAATTGGGAAAAGTGCCCTAAAGAGTATTCCCCTTCTGACACTCCTCCCAGCAGAAGGTAACATTTACTCCTCAGCCTGGGATAAATTACCATATTAATTATTCAAAATACTTAATGCCATAAAACAGAAATGAATTTACCAGATGCAATCAAGAGCCAGACATGAGAAATCAATGGAGTTTAAAGGCCTCAGCTCTCCATGAATAATTAACTGGGTGCTCCCGTGAAGTGCAGGTAGTAGAGAGTGTATGAATTGCCTGAGGAGGGAGGAGATGAGGTCAGCATAAATTGCAGTTCCAACTAAGAGTGAATTCTCCCTTCTTCAAAAGCCCATAACTAAGAAAATGTCAATATTTAAGGGAATACTTTACAGAATACTCTACAGAGTTAGTGTGGTGGACTGGCAAAGAGATACGAGGATGGATGCAGCTATGCAAAGAAACTGTACTTTGAAACAGTGCAGTAAATGTACCCTCCTCTGGTAAGTGCACAATGTTGCCAGCACAGTAAAGCTTACTTTTTTTTTTTGGAGATTGCTGCTGGCAAACAACCCTGTTGGTCATGAAATGCCCCTCTCCACATCCAGACAAATCTGTGACAGCAGAAATCTTGCCAAAAGTTAATATTACAGCCAATGGTGGCCTATGGGACAAAGTTTAACCTCTGCTATCCCTCATTCATTGGATAATATTTCCATATTCTTTATGTCATGGTTATCAGGTGTTTCTTCACATCCTTTTTCTTGACATTTTCTAGTTTTCTCCTGGCAGCATGTGGCAGTTTGAATTGCTGTCTCAGAGGTAGGAATAGGAGTTTCTTAGAATCTGCTTGCATACAAAAGTTATATTTGTTTAACTCTATCAGTATGGCTAATTCCCACAGAAGCAATGTAGTGAAACAAGTTTTAGAAATACAAAGTAAAATTTGCAATACAAATCAACATAAAGCATATCTAGACTAGAAAATGTTTTGCTTTCAGTAGATAAATAGCTTGGCAGCTGAGCGGTTAATGCATTTTGTTAACTAAAGTTTGCCTTTTGACTTCAGCTTGCCTTGACAGTTAATATCGTCAATACCAATGAACAGTAGAAATAATCCACATGTAGGGACAGAAACTAAATTTCTGGCCTTTCCGAGCTCAGTGCTCTACTAGTAAAATGTCAGCCGGAGAGCACAGTGACTGTATTCATTACAAGACCAGTGAACTGTACATTTTGACAACTTGTACGGTGTGTCTGTGCCCAGGTACTGGCAAGTGGGACCAGCACGGGCCACCATGGGCAGAGGCTGGGGCTGCCCTGTGCCGGACCCAGCCAGTTCCAGTCAGTTCCAGTCAGTTCCAGCCAACTCCAACAGCACCATGGCAGGCCCCAGCTGAGCCCAGCACCAAGCTGGTGGGGAAAACAGATTTCCAAAAGGGCAGAGTGGGCATAGGCCGAGGAGGAGGCCCAGGGCGAGGGAGAAGCAGCAGAGGGCCCAGGCCCCGGGACGAGATGCTCCAGATAGCGGAGCTGGGGTGTTTTGTGGTTGTTTTACCGACATAGTCCTCTAGAAGCCATCAGTACATTGAAATTGTCCATAAGGAACACCTATTCCTTCTATACTAATCTCTTCAATCTCCTTCTTGGCTATATCTGCCCTGAAAACTAATCCCAATACAGAAAAAGCTCGACACAAAATTTGGCTTTCCCTTTTTACAGCAACTGCTGGTGAAATGGTTGAAGTAAACATACATTTCTGCCATCTGCTAGTTCCGTCTCAAACAGAAATATGGAATGGTTGAGGTTGGAAGAGACATCTGGATGTCCAACCCCCTCTGTTGAAGCTCTCCAAGGAGGAAGACTCCACAACTCTCTGGGCTGCCTGAGAGGCAAGCCTTAAAATACAGATTTTAAGGCTCAAAGGCACATTTGTGGTTGGCAGCTTCATCCCTTTCTATGAATGAGGAGCAGCATCCCCTCATAGAGATTGTTCATCCTTCTACAAGATGCAGTCTCAGAAAATTAAATGATTTAAAACGGCCGAAAGCCAGAACTAGCCCTCAGTCGCAGCGCCCGACCATGGAGGGCCTGACCAGAGACATGGCTGTTCAGGCCTGTTGCTGCAGGGAGTGCCTGGGGAGGGCAGAGGGGTGACCAGCTGTTCTCAGGTGGAAGGTCTGCTCACCATGGAAGCTGTGCTTAGGGAGGAGTTGGAAAGACTGAGGCGCATCAGGGTGTGTGAGCAGGAGATTGACTGGTGGAGTAACTCCCTAGTGTGCCAGGGAGAAGGGCGCCAGGGGGATGCCCCCCAGGTGGTGCTGAAGCCCCTGCCCTGTTGCTGTTGGGTAGAGGGAGGGGACCAAAAAGACGAGGAGGGTTGGAAACGAGTCCCACTTCAGCATCGCAGGCAACCCCCTTCCCTACCTACCTCGCTTCCCCAGGTGTCCCTCCATAATATGCTGTGTGCATTGGTGTACAGGCACTTCAGGGAGCAAGCTGAGCATGCCGATTTCACCCTAGGGGGGTGGGAGGTCTCCCGGTCTTCATCACTGCTCGGGTGCTGCGCCACTGGTGCAAGCCCAGCTACAGCCCCCTCCCCCTTAGGATCTAGTTTAAAGCTCTCCAAATGAGCCCTGTTAATTCCTGTCCCAGAACCCTTTTGCCCCTGTGAGATAAACCTTTCCCACGTATTACTGTCAGGCCTGGTGTCTTATAAAACCAGCCATTATCAAAGAATCCAAAGCTCTGCCTGTAGCACCAGTCACAGAGCCAAGCATTTATGGACCAGATCCTTCTATTCTGTCCCATGTAATCAGTGAGATGGGTGCCCTGGTGACAGAAGATAAAGAGAAGTTGGAGTTACTGAATGCCTTCTTTGTCTCCGTCTATAGTGCCAGAGGCTCTCCTGAGGAGCCCCATATGCCTGAGACCCCAGACGAAGTCAGAATAAAAGAGGAGTTTGCCTTTGTTGATGAGGGATGGTTTAAGGACCAATTAAGCAAGCTGGACATCCACAAGTCCATGGGTCCTGATGGGATGCATCCACAGGTGCTGAGGGAGCTGGTGGAAGTCATTGCTAGACCACTCTCCATCATCTTTGGGAAGTCATGGGCATTGGGAGAGGTGCCTGAGGACTGGAGGTTCCACTCCGGTCTTCAAAAATGGCAAAAAAGAGAACCCGGGTAACTATAGACCGGTCAGCCTCACCTCCATCCCTGGTAAGGTGGTGGAACAACTTATTCTTGGCGTTGTCTCTAGACATAGCAAGGATAAAAGGGTCATTAGGGGCAGTCAACATGGCTTCACCAAGGGGAAGTCATGCTTGACCAACCTGATAGCCTTTTATGAGGATATAACCAGGTGGATATATGATGGAAAGGCAGTGGACGTGGTCTGTCTTGATTTCAGTAAAGCCTTTGACACCGTCTCCCACATCATCCTCACAGCTAAACTGAGAAAGTGTGGTCTGGATGATCGGGTAGTGAGGTGGACTGTAAACTGGCTGAAGGGAAGACAGAGGGTTGTGGTCAATGGGACGGAGTTGAGTTGGAGCCCTGTATCTAGTGAAGTCCCGCAAGGGTCAGTACTGGGACCAGTGTTGTTTAATACATTCATCGATGACTTGGATGAGGGAATGGAGTGCGCTGTCAGCAAGTTTGCCGATGACACTAAATTGGGAGGAGTGGCTGACATGCCAGAAGGCTGTGCTGCCATCCAGTGGGACCTCAACAGGTTGGAGAATTGAGCGGGGAGAAGCTTAATGAAATACAATGAGGGCAAGCGTAGAGTGCAACAACCCCAGACATCAGTATAACATCATATATAAGCAGTGAAGGGGAGAGGGACCTGGGGAGTCGTGGTGGACAGCAAGATGACCATGAGCCAGCACTGTGCCCTTGTGGCCAAGAAGGCCAACAGCATCCTGGGGTGTATCAGAAGGGCTGTGGTTAGTAGGTCGAGAGAGGTTCTCCTCCCCCTCTACTCTGCCCTAGGGAGACCGCATCTAGAATATTGCATCCAGTTCTGGGCCCCTCAGTTTAAGAAGGACAGGGAACTGCTTGAAAGAGTCCATCACAGAGCCTCAAGGATGATTAAGGGAGTGGAGCATCTCCCTTACGAGGAAATGCTGAGGGAGCTGGGTCTCTTTAGCTTGGAGAAGAGGAGACTGAGGGGTGACCTTATTAACGTCTATAAATATGTAGAGAGGGTCAGGAGGATGGAGCCAGGCTCTTCTCAGTGACACCCAATGATAGGACAAGGGGCAATGGGTGTAAGCTGGAAGATGTAAGTTGCGCTTAAGCATGAGACAAAACTTTTTCACGGTGAGGGTGACAGAGCACTGGAACAGGCTGCCCAGAGGGGTTGTGGAGTCTCCTCTGGAGACTTTCAAAACCCGCCTGGACACGTTTTAGATGTTCCTGCTCCAGCAGGGGGATTGGACTAGATGATCTTTCAAGGTCCCTTCCAATCCCTAACGTTCTGTGATTCTGTGAAAATGAGTGCTTCCTCATCCTTAACTCCTGGCTGATATGCACTTAATGCTTGTCACCAAGCCCTGTTTAATTGCTTCCCTTTCTGCTCTTCATTTTTTCTGCATCCAGTCCCCTTTTACTTTTGCTTGTCTGCTCACTGCTGAAAATGACAGCAAATCCTTTTTGCCTTGAGCTGAGGTGAAGACAAAAATTAAACAGAAGAAACAATAGTGTTCAAACTGCATCAGGAACACATTCCTTTGGGATAAGCTTTGTGCACAGTGTCTTCAAAACATTTTAACAACAGAAAATATCCAGAGATCAGAACTTGAGCAAAATATCAGACTCAAAAACAGTCTTTCTTTTCAATAAACTGATATGATGAATATGAAATTAAAAGACCCTAAGCCAGAAAGGCAGACAAGATAGGATGAGCTGGAATTGCATGATGGTGTTGGAGATAAATCAGCTGTGGGATTTTCTACATTTACAATTGCTAGTGGGTTTCAGGAGAGATTTACTTGGGCTCTCAAACCTATCTGATAGTGGGTAGTTCTGTTAAAATCAAAGGAATTCTTTTACTGTGCTCACTGCACATATTGTTCACACTGTACTTGTATAGATATATTTTGTGTTTGGGGATATTTCATCCCTTCCAATCTTTCAGTGTATTCTGGGGAATGACATGAAGGTGTGAGTTCTCCAGACACTATGCAACAACAAGAAAGAAAGTAAAATCCTTTTCCTTCCCAGGTATGCCGAGGTGTTTGTGTCAGAGCAGAAAATAGCCAACACTTTTTGCATGAACAGCAATTGAATTTTCATTTTTGTTAGGGAGAGAATCAATTTTATGTGAAAATGCATCAGGTTTTCCTTGGACAAAATACAGTTTCTAAGAACAATTTTGAATCAATCTGAAATGTTCTCTTTTGTCAAGTGATTACAGGGGGGAGGAAAAAAAAAAAAAAAAAAAAGGATGTCTTTCCGATCTACTCTTGTGATTGGTTTTTGCAAGAGCCCCTGATGAAGTGAAAGGGATGTGGGCCGGGATTTATTAGCACAATAGCATCATAAAATCTGAATTGGGTATTTTTGTGCTGAGTGACACAGAAAAATGCTAAAAAGATCAGTCGGAAGCCTACAACTCTCATTCTGAACACCATTCTCTATTTCATGATGGACTTAATTCTAGTCCTGCTAAGAAAGGAAAGAAGGTGAAAATGATTATATGGGTGTTACTTTTCATAATACATAGCCATTTGTATAGTTTTACAGAACCTTTTTTGCTGGGTCAGGATGAATGAACATTTATTATTAATAATATTACAATAATACAGCACAATATGTCAAATTATTGTAATAATGATAATACAGCAATGGCTACTAAACACAAAGATGTGACCTCTAGCCGTCCATGAGCTGAAAATTGCTGAAGTTTGGGAGAGATTTCTGAGGAAATGTCACTGCATTCTTGCCATCCTCTAGGCATCCACATTAGATAAACATTTGGTCTGATCTGATCTATCTGGTTTTATGTTGTATACATGTTTAAACTTCATTGGTAGTTGCATCTTACCAAACCTAGCTTACAGATTTCCTGGCAGGTTAGGCTTCACTGTTTTTATTTTATTATTATAACTTTTCAAATCTCTGGTAGTGGCCTAGGATTTTACATTGCTATTTGCTCTACACATTATGACTAATAAAAAAGACTGTGTCCCAAGTATTGTACTGTCTTGAGAAGACTTTCCTGAAATATAGACCCTCGGGTACTAGTTTTCCTTTTCTGTAGCTGAAGACACAGGTCGAGACAGATGGTACTCAGAGGGTTGTATGGTGATTCAAGATTGGAGTTTTGAGCATCAAGTCTGTCATAATAAAAGTTTCTATGTTCTGCCTCTGATGCTTGATAATGAATTCACTGCTCAGTGAAATTAATTCTTCTGGGAGATGATTAGACAAATCACATCCCATCTTCCTATCAGCTCAGCCCTAAAGAGACCTTCCATTCCATACAGCCACTCAGTGAACGTAATTAATTCCAGTGTAAATACAGTAAGACAAAAATGGTATTTGTGTCTTCCTGCCTGGTGATGGACTCATACCTCTTATGTGGTCCATGAGGATGATAGCATTGCTGGCAAATTTAATACTCTTGAAATGTGTTGTTCTTTCTAAGGAGCTGTAATTGTTTTTCAGGCAAAGCATCATAACCCAAAACATTTTATTGCTCTGTGTATCCTGATTTTCAATTTCCAGTATAGGACTAGTGAGTGCCAGTAAAAGACTTCTACAGCTAATTCCACTGTTCCATTCCTGGAAGAATAACCTAATAATTATAAGTAATTTGATGCCATGAAGGGAGGCCCAGCCAAGAGCTTAAGGCTACGTTACTACACACTGCAGATAGAACAGGAAAGTCATGATCTACTTTTGTGAGAAGATTTATAAAACACAACTATTAGAGAGAAACCATTGTGAGACCAATCTGGCAATCCGACTCCATGTACCTTGAGAATAAAATGAGAAAAATATGAAAAGCTTAGAGATAAAATGAGATCATTTAACAAGAGACGTCATGAGGAAAAAGGAAGCTTCTGAGTGCACCATTAGTAAGAACAAGAACAAGGAAAGTGCTCATTGTGCTCAAATCATTCTGTGTCATGGAGAAACTGTCAGCAGATATTGTCAGGAAAGCCAGAGTGTTTTCTTTTATGTGTTATCAATCTTCACACACATACACACACACACACACAAACAACAAAAAAAAATATAGGTAGGAGCAGTGACTAGTTCAATAAATACTAACATGAAAAAGCATACTCATATTATAATACAGAAAGAACAGTAGATATATATATATATATATTTTTTTTTTTCCCCAAAAATCAACTGGACGTGTTAAATTTCTTCCTACATTCATTTACTGATTTAATCTCAGATCTTCAAGATCTTGTGGAAGAAAAGGAGGCTGGAAAAGAAAACATCATAAAGCCTGATTTATAAAATGATTGGGAAAAAGAAAAAAAAAAAAAGGAGAGAAAAAAAAAAAAGAGTGAAAGCTTAAGTTCCTTGCAAAAATCCAAGAGAATAGCATTGAACAGACAGTGTCTAAGTACACAGGATAACAATGAAATGGATTTGTCAAGAACAAACCAATGTAGCTTCCTTGCATGGCAAGATAAGAAACATTGTGGAGCATTGTGAAAGGGGAAAAGCCTTCAGTCTTCTCTTCAGTGGAGCTTTGTAACTGTGACATGATATTCCCATCAGTAAACTGGAGAAACATGAACTAAACAAAATTACTCCAAGGGAAGGTAAATCTGACTAAAACCTGTGTCCAGAGAACATGGCAAAGTCACACTGACAAATAGATTGTTGTATCAAATAAGGTTCTTGAGAGATCTGTGCTGGGTAGAGCTCAGTGCTGCCATTAATGTCCTGGATAGTAGAATCAAGAGTAGGGTTATTAATTATGAACATGGGAAGGAATTGTGTAGGAAGAACTGATGCTGCAGGACACAGTGGTTAGTTAAAATGCTCTTGACAAATGTGAGAAATGGTCTGAAAAAAAAAAAAAAGTGGCTGAATATTATTCTAGATCAGCATATGTCCTCAATTTGGTAAAACTAATTATCAAAATGCAAGCTGGGGGACACCTGGCAAGGTAGCAGTTTTGCTGAAAAGTATCTGGGAATTGTAGCAGATCTAAGGCCAAATGCAAATAAAAAATGTCATGCTCTGGCAAAAATGATGAGTGTTATGGGCATATGTGAGAGGTAGAACTTGCAGAAAAGTGGCTTTATGTTTTGTTGAGCACTGTTAAAATATATCTGAAATATTGGGTCCAGTTTGAGGTTTCTTTTTTTGTTTGTTTTTGTTTTTGTTTTGTTTGTTTGTTTTTGTGTGTGTTTGTTTGTTTTTAAAGACAAATAACAATAGTTTGAAGTTATTAAAGCAACAATGCACTGAATAATGTGAGACAGGTCACTGTATTTTTTATGGACAGAAATTCAGGATGCCACCTAAGTACTTTTCGGGAGCTTGATGAATCTGAGCATGTATTCCCAGCAGGCATATGCACAGAGAAATATACAACTCATAAATCCATATATACATGGCTGGCCACACAGATCTAGACAGTTAGACATCTCCTCACTCACACAGACACAGGCAGCACCAACAACCTTATCCTGCTCCCATCTCGTGGCAGCTTAGGATGAAGGGCATATGGACAGATGAGCCCCAAGGTCACAGTCTTGCTGGTAGTGTCCTGTGCACCCATCAAGACACACACACAGGATGAATTGGTTAGCAACTTAGAAACAGATTTTGATCCCCTTATCCCTCTACTTTCCTATGCTTTTTCCTCCCAGAATTACCCAGACAGACTTCTTTCCCTGTCACTGTTCCTCTCCTAAACATCCTAAACATAGGCCTTGTGGAAACCCCAAATGCTCTTTTATCTGCATTCCATAAAGTGCCCCATACCTCCGAAGCAGTGACCCCTTAGTCTATGAGCTGACCCTCTCCCATTGACCCACTGGGCCTTTTGGGGCTGAGAGTCTCCTGGGACAGCTCTGGGGTGATCCCTAGGCATGAATTTATTTCTGACTGGGTCACTGGGGCTCCCCCACTGCCCTTGTTCTTCTGGGCTCCTCTGCGTGTGGGGGGATGGTCTTTTGATGAGCTGATAGCTCCTGTGTTAGGCGTGGGACCAGCCAGGGCACAGCATTGTTGTCCTGGTTTCAGTTAGGACAGAGTTAATTTTCCTCCTAGTAGCTGGCAGGGTGCTATGTTTTGGATTAGAATGAGAAGAGCGCTGATAACATGCTGATGTTTTAATTGTTGTAGAGCAGTGCTTACACCAAGCCAAGGACTTTTCAGCCTCTCTCTGTCCTGCTAGCGAGCAGGCTAGGGATGCAGCAGAAGCTGGGAGGGGACAGACCCAGGACAGCTGACCCAAACTGGCCAAAGGGGTATTCCATACCATCTGACGTCATGCTGAACAATATATAGGGGTGGCTAGCCGGGGTGGAGGGGGGGCCGGCTGCTCGGGGATAGGCTGGGCATCGGTCAACGGGTGGTGAGCAATTGCATTGTGCATCACTTATTTCGTACACATTATTAGTAGTAATACTATTATTATTATTATTATTGTTGTTATTCTTTTCCCTGTCTTAATAAACTGTCTTTATCTCAACTCACAGGCTTCACTTTCCCGTTTCTCTCCCCCATCCCGGAGAGGGAGGGGGGAGGGTGAGCGAACGGCTGTGTGGTGTTTGACTGCCAGCCGGGCTAAACCACAACAGCCCATTTGGCGCCCAACGTGGGGCTCGAAGGGTTGAGATATCGACAGATTTGACCAGAGTGTGTTAAACTAAAATTGGTATAAGAAATCGACCTGCTTAATAGTTGCTAGTCACAATGTTGATTGCCTTAATCTCAAGTCTGCTGTGCCTGTTTCCCAAATTGAGTTTTATAGCAAGTTACTTTCTGTATGTGCTCCCTGTCGTGCTGTTTACCCTTTCCGGGCCCTGGTTTAAGATTGTTATGGTACTGTGTGGTGTAACGATGGCTTATGAAATGATGAAGTATCTGGTCATGACTCTAACCTGGTATTTGTACTCAGCACTGTCGTCGACTCTATACTTCGGAAACCATATCTCAGAAACTATTAGCAATTACACCTATTGCCTTTTTTCATCAGGGAGTCAGTCTCTGGAGGGGACAGGGGAAGATATTTTTTCCTACCTGTTCACTCTCCCTTCCTCCTTCACCACCCTCTTATCCCCCGAGCTAGTTACGGTAGCTCTCCAAGATGTTGAATATCCTTGGGATACTCAGACCAGCATGTTCTTGTTGTTATGTCTCCTGAATGCGCTTCAGGTTTTGTTTAAGGTTAAACAACTACTTAGGAATCTCATCCGGAGATCTGTCTTGAGGCGGGATATTTGCGAGTGGCAGGGAGTGTGGGAGGATATGGGCAGGTTTCTAGGGCAGTGGGCACCTCCAGTGTTTTGGACATTCACCCCTGAACAACTGCAAAATCCTAAAAAACTGGTAGAATGCTTGAAAAAAAGGTGTCATGACTCTGGCAGTTCCAAAGTGACACAAATCACTGTGGCGTGCTGGGGTCTGGCTTGTGCCTATCGAGCTGCAATTGATGCTACTATCAACCTAGTGACAGACCCTGCGGCCGTTCCAGTCCCGGCTCCCGCAGCCACTCCGGCTCCAGCTTCCGCAGCCGTTCCGGCTCCAGCTCCCGCAGCCGTTCCGGCTCCAGCTCCCACAGCTGTCCCGGCTCCAGCTCCCGCAGCCGTACCAGCTCCCGCAGCCGTTCCGGCTCCAGCTCCCGCAGCCGTTCCAGCTCCAGCTCCCGCAGCTGTCCCGGCTCCAGCTCCCGCAGCCATTCCAGCTCCCGCAGCCGTTCCAGCTCCCGCAGCCGTTCCAGCTCCCGCAGCCGTTCCGGCTCCAGCTCCCGCAGCCATTCCGGCTCCAGCTCCCGCAGCTGTCCCGGCTCCAGCTCCCGCAGCCGTTCCAGCTCCCGCAGCCGTCCCGGCTCCAGCTCCCGCAGCCATTCCGGCTCCAGCTCCCGCAGCCGTCCCGGCTCCAGCTCCCGCAGCCATTCCCACTCCTGTGGCTGGGTCAGAGAAACGAACTGTAGCAGTGCAAGTTGCCCCTGCAGAGGGTACTCCAATCCCTGTGGCAGACCCTGTGGCTGGGTCGGAGAGGCGAGCTGTAGCAGTGCAAGTTGCCCCTGTAGAAAAGGTGAAAAAATGGTATAGAGACGCAGGTCGTTTAGAACGCAAAAAGTCTTCTGCTAAGTCTGGGTCTGGAGAAGACGAGGCTGGGCCATCAAGTGTGCAGGAGGATGAAGATGAGGATGAGGATGTCAGTAAGTCAACAGTAACTACCCGAACCCTATACCAGCGTGAGCTACGAGATGTGCGAAAAGATTTTGGTCGCTGTATAGGTGAACAGCTTGTCACCTGGCTGCTCCGGTGCTGGGACACTGGAGCCAATGGTGTGAAATTAGAGGGCAGGGAAGCCAAGCGGTTGGGATCCCTTGCTAGAGATGCAAGCATTGACAAAGCAATTGGAGATGGAGCACGATCTCACAGCCTCTGGAGGCGTCTCCTGTTAGCTGTGAAGGGAAGGTATCCCTACAAGGAAGAACTTGTATGTGTACCAGTCAAGTGGACCACCATGGAGAAGGGAATTCAGTACCTGAGGGAATTAGCCGTACGGGAAGTAATTTATAAGGACTTAGACGATGCACAAACATCCACAGATCCAGATGAAGTCCAGTGTACTCGACCCATATGGCGGAAGTTTGTACGGAATGCACCATCAACATGGGCCAGCACATTGGCAATAATAACCTGGAAAAACGGTGAAGATCCCACAGTGGGTGACATGGCTAAACAACTCCGGGAGTACGAAGGAAATCTCTCCTCTTCCCTACAGGCCTGCGTCTCGGCTGTGGAGAAACTCTCTGAAGAGTTCCACCAACTTAAAGAGGATTTATCTTCCCCCCCACCTGAACAAACCAGTGGCCACCAACTAAAAGAGAATACTTTGGAGAAACTTATTGAAGAGGTCCACCAACTTAAAGAGAATTTATGTTCCCCCCCACCTGAACGAACCAGTGGCCACCAACTAAAAGAGAATACTTTGGAGAAACTTATTGAAGAGGTCCAGCAACTTAAAGAGAGTGTATTTTCTTCCCCACCTGTACAAACCAGCGTCTCGGCTATTAGGGGTAAACGTGCATCCATGCAAAGAAGACAATATGGTGGGTACACACCCCGCACCACCCTGTGGTTTTACCTACGTGACCATGGAGAGGACATGAGAAAATGGGATGGAAAATCTACTGAGACTCTAGAGGCACGGGTACGTGAGTTGCAAAAGAAAACAATCGGGAGAAAGGGGTTCTCTGAAAAGTTTGCTGCTCCAACTTCTAGCAGGCAGTCTTTTAAACACAGAAGTGAAGATTCTGACCAGGACTAGAGGGGCCCTGCCTCCAGCCAGGGGGAGGAAAGGGACAACCGAGTTTATTGGACTGTGTGGATTCGATGGCCTGGCACGTCTGACGCACAGAAGTATAAGGCTCTAGTAGACACCGGTGCACAATGTACTCTAATGCCATCCAGCTGTAAAGGGCCAGAGCCCATCTGTATTTATGGCGTGACAGGGGGATCCCAGCAGTTAACTGTATTGGAAGCTGAAGTGAGTCTAACCGGAAATGAGTGGCAAAAGCACCGTATTGTGACTGGCCCGGATGCTCCGTGCATCCTTGGCATAGACTATCTTAGAAGAGGATATTTCAAGGACCCAAAAGGGTTCCGCTGGGCTTTTGGCATAGCTGCCTTAGAGACAGAGGACATTAAACAGTTGTCTACCTTGCCCGGTCTCTCAGAGGACCCTTCTGTTGTGGGGTTGCTGAGGGTTGAAGAACAGCAAGTGCCAATCGCTACCACAACTGTGCACCGGCGGCAATATCGCACCAACCGAGACTCCCTGATTCCCATCCACGAGCTAATTCGTCAACTGGAGAGCCAAGGAGTGATCAGCAAGACCCATTCACCTTTTAATAGTCCCATATGGCCAGTGCGAAAGTCTAATGGTGAGTGGAGACTAACAGTGGACTATCGTGGCCTGAACGAAGTCACGCCACCACTGAGTGCTGCAGTGCCGGACATGCTAGAACTCCAGTACGAACTGGAATCAAAGGCAGCCAAGTGGTATGCCACAATTGATATTGCTAATGCATTTTTCTCCATCCCTCTAGCAGCAGAGTGCAGGCCACAGTTTGCTTTCACTTGGAGGGGAGTCCAATATACTTGGAATCGGCTGCCCCAGGGGTGGAAACATAGCCCTACCATTTGCCATGGTCTGATCCAGTCTGCGCTGGAGCAGGGGGAGGCTCCTGAACACCTGCAGTACATCGATGACATCATTGTGTGGGGTGACACTGCAGAGGAAGTTTTCGAGAAAGGGAAGAAAATAGTCCAAATCCTTCTGAAGGCCGGTTTTGCCATAAAACAAAATAAAGTTAAAGGACCTGCACGAGAGATCCAGTTTTTAGGAATAAAATGGCAAGATGGACGTCGTCAAATCCCAATGGATGTGATCAACAAAATAACAGCTATGTCTCCACCAACTAGCAAGAAGGAAACACAAACTTTCCTAGGTGTCGTGGGGTTTTGGAGAATGCATATTCCAAATTACAGTCTGATTGTAAACCCGCTCTACCAAGTAACTCGTAAGAAGAATGCTTTTGAATGGGGCCCTGAGCAACGACAAGCCTTTGAACAAATTAAACAGGAAATAGTTCATGCAGTAGCCCTTGGGCCAGTCCGAACAGGACCAGATGTAAAGAATGTGCTCTACACCGCAGCCGGGGAGAATGGCCCCACCTGGAGCCTCTGGCAGAAAGAACCTGGGGAAACTCGAGGTCGACCCCTGGGGTTTTGGAGTCGGGGATACAGAGGATCTGAGGCCCGCTATACTCCAACCGAAAAGGAGATATTGGCAGCATATGAGGGAGTTCGATCTGCTTCGGAAGTGGTCGGTACTGAAGCGCAGCTCCTCCTGGCACCCCGACTGCCGGTACTGGGTTGGATGTTCAGAGGAAGGGTCCCCTCTACACATCATGCAACTGATGCTACATGGAGCAAGTGGGTTGCACTGATTACTCAGCGGGCTCGAATAGGAAACCCCAGTCGCCCAGGAATCCTGGAAGTGATTATGGACTGGCCAGAAGGCAAGTACTTTGGGATATCGTCAGAGGAGGAGGTGGTCCGTGCTGAAGAAGCCCCACTGTACAACAAGCTACCAGAAAATGAGAAGAAATATGCCCTGTTCACTGATGGGTCCTGTCGTATTGTGGGAAAGCATCGGAGATGGAAAGCTGCTGTATGGAGTCCTACACGACGAGTTGCAGAAGCTGCTGAGGGAGAAGGTGAATCGAGTCAGTTTGCAGAAGTGAAAGCCGTTCAGCTGGCCTTAGATATTGCTGAACGAGAAAAGTGGCCAGTTCTCTATCTCTATACTGATTCATGGATGGTAGCAAATGCCCTGTGGGGGTGGCTACAACAATGGAAGCAGAACAACTGGGAACGCCGGGGCAAACCCATCTGGGCTGCTGCATTGTGGCAAGATATTGCTGCCCGGGTAGAGAACCTGGTTGTAAAGGTACGCCATGTAGATGCTCATGTGCCCAAGAATCGGGCTACTGAAGAACATCAAAACAACCAGCAGGTGGATCAGGCTGCTAAGATTGAAGTGGCTCAGGTGGACCTGGACTGGCAACATAAAGGTGAATTATTTATAGCCCGATGGGCCCATGACACCTCAGGCCATCAAGGTAGAGATGCAACATACAGATGGGCTCGTGACCGAGGGGTGGACCTGACCATGGACACTATAGCACAGGTTATTCATGATTGTGAAACATGTGCTGCAATTAAACAAGCCAAACGGTCAAAGCCTCTCTGGTATGGAGGACGATGGCTGAAATACAAATATGGAGAGGCCTGGCAGATTGATTACATCACACTCCCCCAAACCCGCAACGGCAAGCGCCACGTGCTTACAATGGTGGAAGCAACCACCGGATGGCTGGAAACATATCCTGTGCCCCATGCCACCGCCCGGAACACTATCCTGGGCCTTGAAAAGCAAGTCCTGTGGCGACATGGCACCCCAGAAAGAATTGAGTCAGACAATGGGACTCATTTCCGAAACAACCTTATAGACACTTGGGCCAAAGAACATGGTATTGAGTGGGTGTATCACATCCCTTATCATGCACCAGCCTCCGGGAAAGTTGAACGATACAATGGACTGTTAAAGACTACACTGAAAGCAATGGGTGCTGGGACATTCAAAAATTGGGAAACACATCTGGCAAAGGCCACCTGGTTAGTCAATACTAGAGGATCTGCCAACCGAGCTGGACCTGCCCAATCAAACCTGTTACGCACTGTAGAAGGGGATAAAGTTCCTGTAGTGCACGTAAGAAACATGCTGGGTAAGACAGTCTGGGCTACTCCCGCCTCAGGAAAAGGCAAGCCCATTCGTGGGATTGCTTTTGCTCGGGGACCTGGATGCACTTGGTGGGTAATGCAAGAGAATGGGGAGGTCCGGTGTGTACCTCAAGGGGACCTAATACTGGGTGAGAATAGCCCATGAGTTGAATTATAATATGTTAATTATCATATAACACTGTATGTCATCACTACCATGGTTGCTATATATCATAGATGAAAATGGTGATTAATTAGAAGGTATTGGAAAGAGTGTAACCTGAGCATGACATAAATGGTATGGAATAAGGGGTGGATATCTGTCCTGGTTTCAGTTAGGACAGAGTTAATTTTCCTCCTAGTAGCTGGCAGGGTGCTATGTTTTGGATTAGAATGAGAAGAGCGCTGATAACATGCTGATGTTTTAATTGTTGTAGAGCAGTGCTTACACCAAGCCAAGGACTTTTCAGCCTCTCTCTGTCCTGCTAGCGAGCAGGCTAGGGATGCAGCAGAAGCTGGGAGGGGACAGACCCAGGACAGCTGACCCAAACTGGCCAAAGGGGTATTCCATACCATCTGACGTCATGCTGAACAATATATAGGGGTGGCTAGCCGGGGTGGAGGGGGGGCCGGCTGCTCGGGGATAGGCTGGGCATCGGTCAACGGGTGGTGAGCAATTGCATTGTGCATCACTTATTTCGTACACATTATTAGTAGTAATACTATTATTATTATTATTATTGTTGTTATTCTTTTCCCTGTCTTAATAAACTGTCTTTATCTCAACTCACAGGCTTCACTTTCCCGTTTCTCTCCCCCATCCCGGAGAGGGAGGGGGGAGGGTGAGCGAACGGCTGTGTGGTGTTTGACTGCCAGCCGGGCTAAACCACAACAATTGTTTAGGGCCATGCACCCTCAATTGATCTGCCATGGGCTATTGTGGGTGTGAAAGTAAACTTTTTAATTATATAACCTGACAGTACTAAATAAATATGCATTTGTATACTTACAGATTGTCCTGAATGGAGCCCCCGGTTACAGAAAACGAACATTAGTTTTTCCACTTATTTTTGGAAACGCTGAGTTAAAAAAAAAAAAAAAAAAAAAAAAAAAAAAAAAAGTTTGAATCACCAGCTGTTAATGAATGTACAGATGCTGAATACAGATGGCAAGCTAATACCCTTGCATGCATACTGGAAACTCAACTGTTAATTTTGCATATTGCACAACTTTTGCTGATGTAGGATACAAACACAAAGTAACTGTCTCTATGATTGCCATGTTCCCCTAAATGTCCAGAGTGCCCCTCTTCTGGCCAGTCCCTCCCCACTTCCACTCCTCTGCCAGTCATAACTTTAGCAAGGCCATAGTCTGTATTTCCATGAGAACTTACATGTATCATGTACTGCAGAATTTCCTTGTATGAGCACATAAAAGCTTGAAAAAAGTCTATCTGAAATCTCTCTTTGCCCTTCCAGGCCAGTAGCTGAGAGTCAACTTCCCCACAGTCCACAGAGTAGCCATAAAGGTATAAAAAAATAAATAAATAAAAATGGAGCATTGAATACTTACCTACAGCCATTTTTCACGCAGTGAAAAACCTAGCAAACATTATCCTCTGTAGTTCCCCTCTACCTAAGTATTGGACATATTTCTGGTCACAACTGAAGAGGTGTTGTAAGGTTAATGCTTTATTAGATTGCTAGGTTATATGATGTCAGCAAGTTGTCTCAGAGTTGTGTCTCCTCCACCCTTTTTCAGGAGGATAATTTTGCCTCTGGTTCAATGGGACATCAGAGCACAGTGTAAGCTCTCTTGTGATTTGCTTCACAAGGGCAGGAGGGCTTGCCTAACAAAACAGTCCTCCCTGAACTAATTCAGAAACTGTTTAATGTGCTTAAATGTATAAAAATTTACTGGGAGCTGACAGTGCAGTCACACCAGGCTCAACCCTGGCAAAGGGACTCAGCATTCTTTCTCAAAAGAGAAGTCAAGTCAGAAGAAAATCTGGGGCCAGATGATGCTGCCAATGAGCATCATCTCAAACTGCTTTGACTTAAAGGACAAATAATTGCTCAGCACAGAAAAGTGGCTTGTCACTGCACCTCTGTTAAGAAATGTATTGGTGTGTAGAGAGAACTGGAAAGTGAAATGGTTCCTTCTGAACACTTGAAAAGAAACACCTAAGGATCTTGGAGAAGCAGAGATAAACCAGAAACTGTAGGCTCCTGGAAACAAACTTCAGCAATAGGAAGAGTGCTAGGAAGAGCAATCAAATCCATCTAAGTTTTCGGCATTTTCTTGGCTTGTCTTACAGGGAGCCTACTCTCTAACACTCAGGTCTTTTGGTTTTAATTTACCATCACGTCCATTGACCTTTAGGCTGTTTTCTTCTGATGTGTCTTGCTTCCATAGGAACAAGGTTTAACCTTCACAAGTCAAGAGCCATGAATTGGAAAAGAATCCCATTAATTACTGTCACTAAAAGTGTCAATGCTTCGTTCTTTTCTTCTTCTCTGTCTCTGCAATCCCTTGACCTTTCTTGTGTAGCGAGTTTATGACATGTACAAAGCTATCTCAAGGTAATCAAACCCATATTTCTCAGGCACTGAAGTTCCTCAATACCATTTCTGCTCTAACCATATCAGTAGCTAATTGCATTAACTACAGCCAATCCTTAAAATGCAATCTGGCTTCACTGGGAAATCAACACCTGGGAAATTTGTCTGCTTTTGCCATCAATGTGATATACGGACACATAACTTTCTTTAGTGTGTTTGTTATGAAATAATACTTGGACAAATTTGGGCATTAATGAAGTGTGATGATGGGACAAGAAAATGTACAAGAAGAAAAGAAAAAGAATATGATATGCTTGAGAGCATATCATATTCAAGCATATGATATGCTTGAGAGCAAGGACTCAGAGAAGTACCTTTCGAGTTCAGATAACGTTATGCAATGTTGTGGGTTTGATGTCTAAAGAAGAAAATTTTGCTCTCTCCAGAGCACTATAGATGGGATTCTGTTGTGGCATATTTATTTGTGGAAGAAAAGATCACCTATTTGAGAATCAGATATTAAGTAAAAGTGTGCATGTGACAAAAGAAAAACTACCCATCAATATGCTTGACTGAAATGCTGAGCCCTTTGGATACTGTTGTGGTTTAGCCCGGCTGGCAGTCAAACACCACACAGCCGTTCGCTCACCCTCCCCCCTCCCTCTCCGGGATGGGGGAGAGAAACGGGAAAGTGAAGCCTGTGAGTTGAGATAAAGACAGTTTATTAAGACAGGGAAAAGAATAACAACAATAATAATAATAATAATAGTATTAATAGTAATAATGTGTACGAAATAAGTGATGCACAATGCAATTGCTCACCACCCGTTGACCGATGCCCAGCCTATCCCCGAGCAGCCGGCCCCCCCTCCACCCCGGCTAGCCACCCCTATATATTGTTCAGCATGACGTCAGATGGTATGGAATACCCCTTTGGCCAGTTTGGGTCAGCTGTCCTGGGTCTGTCCCCTCCCAGCTTCTGCTGCATCCCTAGCCTGCTCGCTAGCAGGACAGAGAGAGGCTGAAAAGTCCTTGGCTTGGTGTAAGCACTGCTCTACAACAATTAAAACATCAGCATGTTATCAGCGCTCTTCTCATTCTAATCCAAAACATAGCACCCTGCCAGCTACTAGGAGGAAAATTAACTCTGTCCTAACTGAAACCAGGGCATATTTCTTCTCATTTTCTGGTAGCTTGTTGTACAGTGGGGCTTCTTCAGCACGGACCACCTCCTCCTCTGATGATATCCCAAAGTACTTGCCTTCTGGCCAGTCCATAATCACTTCCAGGATTCCTGGGCGACTGGGGTTTCCTATTCGAGCCCGCTGAGTAATCAGTGCAACCCACTTGCTCCATGTAGCATCAGTTGCATGATGTGTAGAGGGGACCCTTCCTCTGAACATCCAACCCAGTACCGGCAGTCGGGGTGCCAGGAGGAGCTGCGCTTCAGTACCGACCACTTCCGAAGCAGATCGAACTCCCTCATATGCTGCCAATATCTCCTTTTCGGTTGGAGTATAGCGGGCCTCAGATCCTCTGTATCCCCGACTCCAAAACCCCAGGGGTCGACCTCGAGTTTCCCCAGGTTCTTTCTGCCAGAGGCTCCAGGTGGGGCCATTCTCCCCGGCTGCGGTGTAGAGCACATTCTTTACATCTGGTCCTGTTCGGACTGGCCCAAGGGCTACTGCATGAACTATTTCCTGTTTAATTTGTTCAAAGGCTTGTCGTTGCTCAGGGCCCCATTCAAAAGCATTCTTCTTACGAGTTACTTGGTAGAGCGGGTTTACAATCAGACTGTAATTTGGAATATGCATTCTCCAAAACCCCACGACACCTAGGAAAGTTTGTGTTTCCTTCTTGCTAGTTGGTGGAGACATAGCTGTTATTTTGTTGATCACATCCATTGGGATTTGACGACGTCCATCTTGCCATTTTATTCCTAAAAACTGGATCTCTCGTGCAGGTCCTTTAACTTTATTTTGTTTTATGGCAAAACCGGCCTTCAGAAGGATTTGGACTATTTTCTTCCCTTTCTCGAAAACTTCCTCTGCAGTGTCACCCCACACAATGATGTCATCGATGTACTGCAGGTGTTCAGGAGCCTCCCCCTGCTCCAGCGCAGACTGGATCAGTCCATGGCAAATGGTAGGGCTATGTTTCCACCCCTGGGGCAGCCGATTCCAAGTATATTGGACTCCCCTCCAAGTGAAAGCAAACTGTGGCCTGCACTCTGCTGCTAGAGGGATGGAGAAAAATGCATTAGCAATATCAATTGTGGCATACCACTTGGCTGCCTTTGATTCCAGTTCGTACTGGAGTTCTAGCATGTCCGGCACTGCAGCACTCAGTGGTGGCGTGACTTCGTTCAGGCCACGATAGTCCACTGTTAGTCTCCACTCACCATTAGACTTTCGCACTGGCCATATGGGACTATTAAAAGGTGAATGGGTCTTGCTGATCACTCCTTGGCTCTCCAGTTGACGAATTAGCTCGTGGATGGGAATCAGGGAGTCTCGGTTGGTGCGATATTGCCGCCGGTGCACAGTTGTGGTAGCGATTGGCACTTGCTGTTCTTCAACCCTCAGCAACCCCACAACAGAAGGGTCCTCTGAGAGACCGGGCAAGGTAGACAACTGTTTAATGTCCTCTGTCTCTAAGGCAGCTATGCCAAAAGCCCAGCGGAACCCTTTTGGGTCCTTGAAATATCCTCTTCTAAGATAGTCTATGCCAAGGATGCACGGAGCATCCGGGCCAGTCACAATACGGTGCTTTTGCCACTCATTTCCGGTTAGACTCACTTCAGCTTCCAATACAGTTAACTGCTGGGATCCCCCTGTCACGCCATAAATACAGATGGGCTCTGGCCCTTTACAGCTGGATGGCATTAGAGTACATTGTGCACCGGTGTCTACTAGAGCCTTATACTTCTGTGCGTCAGACGTGCCAGGCCATCGAATCCACACAGTCCAATAAACTCGGTTGTCCCTTTCCTCCCCCTGGCTGGAGGCAGGGCCCCTCTAGTCCTGGTCAGAATCTTCATTTCTGTGTTTAAAAGACTGCCTGCTAGAAGTTGGAGCAGCAAACTTTTCAGAGAACCCCTTTCTCCCGATTGTTTTCTTTTGCAACTCACGTACCCGTGCCTCTAGGGTCTCAGTAGATTTTCCATCCCATTTTCTCATGTCCTCTCCATGGTCACGTAGGTAAAACCACAGGGTGGTGCGGGGTGTGTACCCACCATATTGTCTTCTTTGCATGGATGCACGTTTACCCCTAATAGCTGAGACGCTGGTTTGTACAGGTGGGGAAGAAAATACACTCTCTTTAAGTTGCTGGACCTCTTCAAAAAGTTTCTCCAAAGTATTCTCTTTTAGTTGGTGGCCACTGGTTCGTTCAGGTGGGGGGGAAGATAAATTCTCTTTAAGTTGGTGGAACTCTTCAGAGAGTTTCTCCACAGCCGAGACGCAGGCCTGTAGGGAAGAGGAGAGATTTCCTTCGTACTCCCGGAGTTGTTTAGCCATGTCACCCACTGTGGGATCTTCACCGTTTTTCCAGGTTATTATTGCCAATGTGCTGGCCCATGTTGATGGTGCATTCCGTACAAACTTCTGCCATATGGGTCGAGTACACTGGACTTCATCTGGATCTGTGGATGTTTGTGCATCGTTTAAGTCCTTATAAATTACTTCCCGTACGGCTAATTCCCTCAGGTACTGAATTCCCTTCTCCATGGTGGTCCACTTGACTGGTACACATACAAGTTCTTCCTTGTAGGGATACCTTCCCTTCACAGCTAACAGGAGACGCCTCCAGAGGCTGTGAGATCGTGCTCCATCTCCAATTGCTTTGTCAATGCTTGCATCTCTAGCAAGGGATCCCAACCGCTTGGCTTCCCTGCCCTCTAATTTCACACCATTGGCTCCAGTGTCCCAGCACCGGAGCAGCCAGGTGACAAGCTGTTCACCTATACAGCGACCAAAATCTTTTCGCACATCTCGTAGCTCACGCTGGTATAGGGTTCGGGTAGTTACTGTTGACTTACTGACATCCTCATCCTCATCTTCATCCTCCTGCACACTTGATGGCCCAGCCTCGTCTTCTCCAGACCCAGACTTAGCAGAAGACTTTCTGCGTTCTAAACGACCTGCGTCTCTATACCACTTTTTCACCTTTTCTACAGGGGCAACTTGCACTGCTACAGCTCGCCTCTCCGACCCAGCCACAGGGTCTGCCACAGGGATTGGAATACCCTCTGCAGGGTCAACTTGCACTGCTACAGTTCGTTTCTCCGACCCAGCCACAGGGTCTGCCACAGGGGTTAGAGTACCCTCTGCAGGGGCAACTTGCACTGCTACAGTTCGTTTCTCTGACCCAGCCACAGGGTCTGCCACAGGGGTTGGAGTACCCTCTGCAGGGGCAACTTGCACTGCTACAGTTCGTTTCTCTGACCCAGCCACAGGAGTGGGAATGGCTGCGGGAGCTGGAGCCGGGACGGCTGCGGGAGCTGGAGCCGGAATGGCTGCGGGAACTGGAGCCGGGACGGCTGCGGGAGCTGGAACGGCTGCGGGAGCTGGAGCCGGGACAGCTGCGGGAGCTGGAGCCGGAACGGCTGCGGGAGCCGGAACGGCTGCGGGAGCTGGAGCCGGGACAGCTGCGGGAGCTGGAGCCGGGACGGCTGCGGGAGCTGGAGCCGGGACGGCTGCTGGAGCTGGAACGGCTGCGGGAGCTGGAACTGGAACGGCTGCGGGAGCTGGAGCCGGAACGGCTGCGGGAGCTGGAGCTGGGACGGCTGCGGGAGCTGGAGCTGGAGTGGCTGCAGGAGCTGGGACTGGAACGGCCGCAGGGTCTGTCACTAGGTTGATAGTAGCATCAATTGCAGCTCGATAGGCACAAGCCAGACCCCAGCACGCCACAGTGATTTGTGTCACTTTGGAACTGCCAGAGTCATGACACCTTTTTTTCAAGCATTCTACCAGTTTTTTAGGATTTTGCAGTTGTTCAGGGGTGAATGTCCAAAACACTGGAGGTGCCCACTGCCCTAGAAACCTGCCCATATCCTCCCACACTCCCTGCCACTCGCAAATATCCCGCCTCAAGACAGATCTCCGGATGAGATTCCTAAGTAGTTGTTTAACCTTAAACAAAACCTGAAGCGCATTCAGGAGACATAACAACAAGAACATGCTGGTCTGAGTATCCCAAGGATATTCAACATCTTGGAGAGCTACCGTAACTAGCTCGGGGGATAAGAGGGTGGTGAAGGAGGAAGGGAGAGTGAACAGGTAGGAAAAAATATCTTCCCCTGTCCCCTCCAGAGACTGACTCCCTGATGAAAAAAGGCAATAGGTGTAATTGCTAATAGTTTCTGAGATATGGTTTCCGAAGTATAGAGTCGACGACAGTGCTGAGTACAAATACCAGGTTAGAGTCATGACCAGATACTTCATCATTTCATAAGCCATCGTTACACCACACAGTACCATAACAATCTTAAACCAGGGCCCGGAAAGGGTAAACAGCACGACAGGGAGCACATACAGAAAGTAACTTGCTATAAAACTCAATTTGGGAAACAGGCACAGCAGACTTGAGATTAAGGCAATCAACATTGTGACTAGCAACTATTAAGCAGGTCGAATACTTATACCAATTTTAGTTTAACACACTCTGGTCAAATCTGTCGATATCTCAACCCTTCGAGCCCCACGTTGGGCGCCAAATGGGCTGTTGTGGTTTAGCCCGGCTGGCAGTCAAACACCACACAGCCGTTCGCTCACCCTCCCCCCTCCCTCTCCGGGATGGGGGAGAGAAACGGGAAAGTGAAGCCTGTGAGTTGAGATAAAGACAGTTTATTAAGACAGGGAAAAGAATAACAACAATAATAATAATAATAATAGTATTAATAGTAATAATGTGTACGAAATAAGTGATGCACAATGCAATTGCTCACCACCCGTTGACCGATGCCCAGCCTATCCCCGAGCAGCCGGCCACCCCTCCACCCCGGCTAGCCACCCCTATATATTGTTCAGCATGACGTCAGATGGTATGGAATACCCCTTTGGCCAGTTTGGGTCAGCTGTCCTGGGTCTGTCCCCTCCCAGCTTCTGCTGCATCCCTAGCCTGCTCGCTAGCAGGACAGAGAGAGGCTGAAAAGTCCTTGGCTTGGTGTAAGCACTGCTCTACAACAATTAAAACATCAGCATGTTATCAGCGCTCTTCTCATTCTAATCCAAAACATAGCACCCTGCCAGCTACTAGGAGGAAAATTAACTCTGTCCTAACTGAAACCAGGACAGATACACAAAGGCCAACCTTGATATTGAGTTATGAAGCTTTTTATGTATACAGAGATTCTGCTGTGATCAAAACAAAATAAAAATTGTGAGGATAGAACTGAATAGCCTGGGATTAATAATTTTATTTTGCTGTGTCTTTGGCTGAGAGAGAGAAAAGAAGAATGAATTGTGAGTATTTAATCAATCAGATGTGTCTACATCTAATTGCTAATGTCAGATTTTCCAACAAAAATGGTAATGATATAAAAGTTGCACCTGCATCCAGTTCTTGCAGAGGACACAAAGAAGTGCGGTATTTGCAGGAGTGGTGCAAAATACTCAAAGAACCCAGGGAGGTTGTTGTGACCTCTCCAAACAGTTGTACTTGAACTGACTTAAAAGAGAGGGTGCAGACCTGGTCAGAGGACAGTGTTCTGACTTCACAATATCATCTGTGGATGCTAAATCCTTTGATGTTTCCTTTCAATGAAAAAACAAAATCACAGTTGCACCTGGAACAAAATATACAAAAATCTCTGTTGTAACCTGCCCTCTGCAAAATAGGATACTCTCCTGTCTGGTGCAATACATATGTTCAGGTCTCTGGTCTTTCTCTCGAAGAAGAAATCATGTCATTGCAGAAACCAATTTCAGGTTTTGGACTTTCTGTAGTAGACCTGACCTGACACAGCCTTAACATGTATAGGACTCAGACAGCATCAGATCTGGGAAGCTGGGCCAGCTCTAGCAGTCCTGGCAAATGAAACTTGTAGTTGCTTTACAGTCAGCCCTTCCAGCACCTTTTACTGCAGTACCCAGCACAACCTGCTTTCTGAGTTCACAAATTAGCTGGCACACTGTTGCTCCCGCGCTAATTGAAGACTCAATCAGTTTCAAATAGCAAGAGACATTCTTTAGCCTTTGGAGAGCTCTGAATGACAAGGATAATGTAGCAGCACAGGGTGAGATGACTCGTGATTTGCTAACAAGGAGAGAAGAAATTATCAAATAGCAAGAGCATCCTCAAAGTAAAACACAGATATTAAACAAGCTTAAATGTACAAGAACAGACACCAGGATTTGGCGCTGCAGTCACATCAGGTTCTCCTATCACAGGTGGTACTTCATCTCCTTCCTACACAGGCAAGCCTCATTAGGAGAAATACCTGAACCAAAAAGTCCTGCTGATAAATCCCATGCACTCGCTCACCCCTTTCACATTTGAGGAAACTGATGGGCTGAGTAGGGGAAAATGCAATTCACTCCACTGCCTGTAGGAATGGCTTTAAAAGGCAGCTAAAATACAAGCTAATGGAACTTATCTGTTGGAGACTACCATGAATAAAACATGTTTTGCAGCCTGCATGCATTTCTCCTAGCTGCCCTTCTGAGAAAGATCCCTGTTACACATCACTATTTGGACAGAAAAAAAAATAGGACCTGGATGACCTTGTTCTGCTGGGCGCAGTAGCAGACAATCCTTCCACAAAACAAGACAAGACTGTTTCTGACCCATGGGCCACAGTTCAAAGGCAGAACTTTTCAAGCACTTTAAAGCTGACAATTCCTATCTGAATATGTAGGCCATTAAAATTAATGGGAGTTAATAACAATCAGATTTATAAGTATAAATTAGTTACAAAATACTTCTAAGGAGTTGGACCTTGTTTTAAGGATATCTTTTTCTATGTTCCCCATCCCTGCAAGAAGCCTGTTCAGTTAAATCCTGATCAAATTATTTCACTGGAATGACTATATGTATACATATATATGCATATATATATATCGGAAAGTTGGAGAAGTTGAAACATTTTATTTCATTACTGTTAGAACAAAAAAAAAATAAAATTATTCTCTAGTGACTTGATTTTTTTCCCAAAGTTCATCTAAATGTAATAATAATAAGAAACAGAAAGAAAGAAAAACATGCCTTTGAAAATGAAAGATTTAACTTGGTTGAAAAGACTCTTTTTGAAGGAATGAGGGTTATGTTGTTGGGGGAAAAAATTGTTGCAGGTTGGCCTTGAAACAATGAAAAAAAAGTTTTGCTAGTGAGCTGAAATATCGATTACAGATACAGCTCTACTGCCAACAGATGGAATAAAGCACAGGGATGAATCAAGGGGCTACAACTCATGAGCAACTACAGCTCAAAAACACCACTGCAATGTCTCTCTCATGGTACTTTCAGATGTATAAACCTAAACAAAGCATAAGCCATATCCTCTGGAAGACCAAAAGAAGAAGCACAGCAAATGAGGTCTCATCTTTAAATTGGGGAGCTTCCTCTTAGGCTTTTAGATTTTTCCACCTGTCATTTTTTCGTTAGATGCTCTAAGGACTTAGAGCTTTCCCCAAATGTTTCTTGTAGTTTCCTCATAGCACAGAAGGGAAGGTAAGAAACATGCACAGAAAGAGCATAAATTTCCCTAGCCATGTCTTACTCTTACCCTAGTTAGCACCCAGCTACTTAGGGGCTGGTGGCAAACAACCAGTTTAATGCAACACCCAAACTCTTCTGTCATAGAGGAGAAATTACTACCAGAAAATTATGACTTATTCCCAGTGCAACTGTGGAAGAAGTTGTAACATCCTCAGATCTGGCTCATCTTCATCAGACTGAATTGGCACTCTACATATTTGATGAGTTATATTTGATATTTGAAAATCTACATATCTGATGAGTTACCAAAGGACAGGGTAAAGCCCCCTAAGATTTCAACAGGTCACTGCTGGATGAAAGCCTCTTCAAAGGTTTTACCACTCACTTATATGAGCCTTGACCACCCATTTTTCAGGGAATAGATCCAAGAAATTCAAGAAGTGCTTGCATATGTGGGGAGCTCCCACATACCTGGTATTTGAAACAGAAGACTGCTACCTCTTTCAGTGTCTCACACTGAAAATGACTGCTGCACCCAGAGAGAGGAGCTGCCCCTGCCTTCTGTCTTGCCAAGTACAATGAAGCAGCTTCTTGCTTCTTCTCAGTTTTCGTGAATGCTTCAGCTTTTTCCAAGTTCATGTCTTTTTTTTTTTCAAGAAAAATAGTAAAAACAACAACAAAGAAAAAAAAGACAAAAATATAAAAGAAAAAATGAAAAAACAAAACTCAGATTTTCTCATTGAGAATAGACACATTTGTGTCTATTATAACACATCATAACACTTGTTTGAGGTCTGACCCTCCATTGGGCAAGCTCTGTAAATTATGCACTAGGAACGTGAAAGATTTATTTATTTGTTTACTTATTCATATATTAGGGCTTTTTACACTGTCTTGGGCTAACAGTTAGACTTGACCATCTGATGGATGATTGGACTTGATGATCTTAGAGGTTTTTTTCCAAACTAGTGATTTTATGATTCTATGAAAAGAGTCATCAGATCTACAGCACAAGAAAGATGAAGGGAGAGAATAAACATATATGATCAGATTCTCAAAAGACAGGAAAAAAACCTACCCTGGTAGACCCTCCTTGTCTCCACTGCTTCCTCTGCTGCTGTCTTCCTTACTCTGCCCATGCTATGAGAAACTATTCAATATTTAATATAACCCAGAAGCATCTGTTGGTCTGGGGACAACAAACCAGTTAATTTAATAACTCAGAGTGTTCAAGTGAAGAACAGCACCTTACAATGTTTTTAATGCATTTAGAGACTGCAAGTCTGAGCCAGCTGAACCCTCTCCTACCGCTCTGTACATTTATGATCGTTATAAAACTCAAACACGCAGCCTGATTTTGCTCTCCTGAAGCAATAGCAGTTTTCTCTCTTTATTATTTTTGCTGTGTAAATTTTACAAATGCAAGGTTTTGTTTGGGATTTCTTTGGTATGCAATAAATATCTCAAGAATTAGGAAGTTTTCTATAGCAATTTTCATCAAATGCCATCAAAGCTCCAAAAATGACATCAAGTGCTGAAAAAAATATTCGGAGGAGTACATAACACGTTGTTTGAAGCAGGTGGCAATTATGGGGGTCCCACTAGACAGAATTTTGCCTGAAAAAATAAATCAGCAGAATTTTTCAGAAAAGTAAAAATGTTTCATTATGAAAGGATGATTCTGCTTTGAAATGAACTCAGAATTACTTTTTAAAAACATAAGCGACCTGCCCAGTACAATGGCATGCTTTTTTTCTCCATAAGCATCCTTGTTATTTTTCATTGTGTTGTTTTGTTTCAACATGAAATATGTGAGTATGAATGATTGGACCACAAATTATTTCATTTAGTTGTAGTGTGTGTGTGTGCGTGGGTGTGGGCATGTGCATGGGTGAGATTTTTTTTTTCCAATTTTGTCTACCAAACCAGAAATCCCATTAGCTGCACAGTTCTTATCTTGGAGTCATGCAATGGCTTGGGACATATCACTTCACCTTCTGTGCTTCTGCTTCTTTCTTAATCTACTTAGACTGTAAGCTCTTGGGATCAGGGTTTATCTGTTAAAAATTTTTACCACTCCCAGAAAAAATGTGGCCCTAATCTCCAGTAGAACCTTTAACTACTGTAAGAAAAATTTTAAAATAGTAAGAATAACAATAACAACTGCAGTGCCTGAGAATCAGACTTGATTAGGAGACATCACTCTGTGCCACATGCCAGTTGACCTTCATCTCTTTTTCTATTTTTAGTTTTTCTCATCACTTAATGCTGAGGTACAGCCAATATATGAACACCATGCTGGAAAGCTACCAATTAAAACTACAATTTCAATGTGCTGCTGTTTCAATGGGAGGCCTACTCCATATATAGCTACATAATTCAGATTCACAAAATATCATGCAGGGCTTTATAAGCCTGGCTGTGGTGCTTTAACACCAATGGGCAGCTAAGCACCACCACTCTGCTCTCATTCCCCTTCCTCAGAAGGATAGGGGAAGAAAATGTGATAAAAAAGCTCGTGGGCTGAGATAAGGACAGGGAGATCCCTCACCAGTTACCATCACAGGGAAAACAGGCTCAATGTGAGGGAGATTAATGTAATTTATTGCCAACTACCAACAGACTAGAGCAGTGAGAAACTAAAAGCAAACTAAAAACACCTTCCCCCCCATCCACCCTCCTCTCCCTCCTCCCCCAAGCGTTGCAGGGGAATGGGGGCTGGAGTCAGTCCCTGATGCTTCGTCTCCACTGCTCCTTCATGGTGTGGGCTGCCCACATGCAACAGCTCTTCAAGAACTGCTCCCACATGGCTCCGTACCACAGGGTCCATCTGTCAGGAGCAAACTGCTCCAGCACGGGTCCCCCACGGGCGGCAGCTCCCCGCAGGCCCCCTGCTCCTGCGGGGGCTCTCCATGGGCCGCAGCCTCCTCCAGGCCACATCCACCTGCTCCACGGGGGGCTCCTCCACGGGCTGCAGTGGGGAGATCTGCTGCATGTGGGACCCGTGGGCTGCAGGGGGACAGCCTGCTCCACCAGGGGCCTCTCCACAGGCCGCAGGGGAACTGCTGCTGTGTGCCTGTAGCACCTCCTGCCCTCCTGCTGCACTCACCATGGGGGCTGCAGGGATGGTTCTCACTTGTCTCTCCCAGCTGCTGTAGCACAGCAGTTTCGTTTTTTCCTTCCTTAACTCATCTCCCCCAGAGGCCCAACCAATGTCGCTCATGGCTCGTCTCTGGCCAGCAGCAGGTCCATTTTGGAGCAGCTAGAGCTGGCTCTGCTCTGACATGGGCCAGCTGCTGTGTTCTGCTCACAGAGGCCACCCCTGCAGCCCCTGCTACCTAAATCTTGCCATGTAAACCCAATACACTCTATCACATAGTGGTGGATTGCAGCAGGAAAAACAAACAAGCAAACATGGGGTAAAGTGAACAACTGGGTTTGCTATAGGTCTCTGTATTTTAGCAGTTTTCAGGTGAACAGCATTGAATAATAACATATGCCTCTCTAAGTTTTACCCTTTTTGCTAGGATTGGAAGAATTTATGATGCTTTCTTCACCAGTACTGTGGACTGTGTGAAGTTGATGATGAAGAACTTCTGATACAGAAAGTAAGGGCTTCTCACATAACTGGTAAATGCACCCTAAGTAATGGGACACGTCAATTTTCCTGGTTATAAGATATGTCATCTCAGTCATTGGTCAAATGATATGAACAAACATTGAATTTGGCTTGGATACCAGACTTTGGGGCAACTTCTGCATTTCCCCCTCTACAGAGGGGGAAGCTATAGTCTATTTTGGAGAGTGTAATGAAGGGGTTACATTCCCAGTGAATGATGGAGCCAAGAGTAGAACCTTCATCCTTTTCCAGTGCTATAGTTACTGAGCCACACTCTATTCCAGTCTGTGCTAGTAAAAATCATTTTTTTTTCATTCAAATGGAAATTCATAACAATCCACCATGTCAAATGTTCCAACTTTATGGAATAGAATAGAGGAGCCTTTTGACATTTGCCCATTTCTCACTACATGATCTCTATTGATCTTTTTCTGAACAGCAAGTTAAAGAGCATCTTGCTGTTTACTGCAGAGTGCTGAGAACTAGATTGTTTTACAGAGACTATCTCTAACCTTGATAATAGCAGCTCCAGGGCAAAGACGCAAAACTCTTTTGAATTAAAGTCGCGAGCAGCAGTATTAACAAGCATATGATTACAGTACAAATTGCCCTGAATAATTCAAAAAGAGTCCTAGCCAAAGTCTGATGGCAATCACAGCCTTGGAGGATATTATTAAAAATGAAACCTGCTGTCGGGGTCAATAATTCCTTCTCTTCTCTTCTCTTCTCTTCTCTTCTCTTCTCTTCTCTTCTCTTCTCTC